>NC_072496.1:4442702-4690202 GCF_027574615.1 Eptesicus fuscus
CTCTCATCACTGATGTTTCTATCCTTCTCTCCTTTCCTCTCTGAAATCCATAGAAATATATTTTTTTAAATGAGCAATTTAAATGAGGAAGATACATAACAGCCATCTGCAAGGAGCACAGTCATGTTTAGGAAATATAATGTGGTAACTGCTGATGTACGTGAGAAGCAGAATGGCAACACAGAACAGCAGTAACTGACGCGCAACAGTTTAGCTGATTCTGCACGAGGCAAACAGAAGCTTCCGGGAGGTGAAAGAGATGCCCAAAGCAATCACCCAGCAGGCGCTGGTCTCTTCCCAGCAACATCTTCTATTTAAATTCTGTTAGGACCGTCACTGTATTATAATGAGATTATTATGGAGCTTGTAACTTTCCCGTGTGCCAATAAAAAGCAGAAGCCAATTCCTGCTGGTAAGTCACTTTCGCGCATCCATCCATCCATCCATCCATCCATCCACTTGTGGGTCAAAAGCAGAATAAAGGAGGAGCTGCTTTGTTAAATGGGATACTTTGATCGTGGAATTTCTCAAGTAGACAGAAGAGTGGCTGTGGGTACGGGACTATTCCCAGGACACCTCCTAAACCAGAAAGAGATAAAAAGAGAGGGCCCTGGCCCTCATTCCCTCAGGAGATTATTAGTTCTATTTTTTAGCATCGTGGCCCTGAATTACAGATAACGCAGTGGGAAGGCATGCCTTCCAATTAATAATTTAAGCCGAGGCATTTGCGTCTCAGGAAAACTCAGCAAGAGCAAAACAGAATTTCTCTAAAGCGCCAGCCGGCTGGGGCTGTACTTTCGTTGTTTTCGTTTTAAAATCACAGGAAATAAGCGGTTCTATTATTTGGATAAAGGTGTGGTGACATCCGGTGACAAGGGAGGTTGGGACCTGAGCATTTTAGAATAAAAACCCGGTAGGCTTGGCGCCTAAAAAGCAATCTCTTGGGGGCCACACAGGGTAGAATCCTCTTACTGGCTTCTCACTCACCCTACTGAGCACTAAGTCCACAGCGAAAACACAAAACTGAAATCAATCAATACTATTGGAAACGGAACTGAACGTACGCAGCCACCGCCTTCAATGAGCTCTTTGTGCAAACGCGCCAAGCGAGCCCCCAAGCCATCAGGTCGGAAGACGCTTCCTTTCTGCGCGGCACAAAGGCGTGAAAGCGAACCTGCCAGCCCGCACAACGGCCTAGTGTTTGATTTCTGAAAAATAGTAATTTTAGCAGCAAACACGGAGCGAACCCCATTCACTCACCACGCACTCGGAGCCATCTCCGCATTGTTCGCGCGTTTATCGGAATTACAGGGTAGCGACTTGTTGAGCAGCTTTATGGGGTTCATTATCTGATACAAAAACCTTTTCTCGGTCCAGGAACTAAGGGTATTCAGCTCCACTCCGCACCGTACTGGATGCTGGGCCCGGGGAGCGTGGAAGATGAATGACAGGGCCTCCTAATCCTCACAGCTTAGCTGGCGAAGAGAGGCACACGCAGAGCGAGTGATGAAGAAATGGAGTTAAAGGAACAGGGCTCCACTGTGACTGGCACGTGGTGAAAGCGGTCCAGGTGCGTGTGCCCACCCGTGTACGTGGCTCCACGCAGCTGAGTCTGGGGATGGACTCCCTCGGGGCCAACAGAAGGCGAGAAAGCAGAGCGTCAAAGGCCTGTGTCCCACGCCGGCGGGCCCTGGCCTGAGGCAGGCGATGTGTCATTAGCAACGTGAAGCCACCACCGACCTGGGGACTTGGGAGAGGAGAGCTGGTTCCCAGACCTCAGCCTCGGTCTCACTGTGATTAGGAGAAGCCCTCTGACCCCGACACTGGGGTGACCCAGCCTGCCTTTCCTGCATGCTCTCCTGTGGGACCAGAACTGGCATCTGGCCTGGGCGAAGGAACCCCAGTCACTGTGGCCATTCGCAAGGCCCCAATGGCAGGCAGGTCTGCCTGGCTATGTCCGAATCCGCAGTCCTGCCACCTAGGAGTACATATCTATTCCGCAAATAAATGGAAAGACATCCCATGTTCATGGACTGGGAGACTGAGTGTTGTTCAGATCGCTTCTACACAAAGCGATCTACAGACACAATGCAATCTCTACCAAAATCCCAATGACTCACTTTCCAAAAACAGAAAAACCCACCCTAAGATCCATGGCATCTCAAGGGACATCAACCAGTCCAAACCGTGTTGAGATCAAGGGACAAAGGTGGAGGTCTCTCACCAGATCTGGTTTCACGAGCTTCTACACAGACCCAGTGATGAAGGCAGTGTGGTTCTGGTCTAAAGAGACGTACAGACCAGCCTGTGAGACGAGAGAATGAAATGCTCGTGCACGTGGTGAAAGGATCCTCGACACGGGTGCCAAGATGTGCCGCGCCAGCACAGCCAAGGGTTCAGCGAGCCTGAGGGAGGGCCGGAGAAGGATGAAGAAAAGACAAAGAGAATAAGCTGGTCTAGGTGGATCTTCTGTGCCTGGCTGAGACCACAGAGAAAGATCCAGACGGCAAGCTGAGCCTTTATTTTATAGTCAGAGGTAAACAAGGTAGTGGTCACCATAGTTACAATGTTCTTGTGAGTTTCACTTGTTTTGGCAGCACTTGCTGCACCTCCCACAGCCCATTAGCTACCAGGGAAGATCTAGGGAGCAGTCACAAGATCAAGCTTAATTATGCTAAGGGGGCTGTGCCCTCTAAGCTGGGACTTGTTTGCGGCTTTGCCAGCAGGTCAGTCCGAGGTTTAACCCTATAACCGCTCCCTACACCAAGACTCTTCGGCAGAGACAGGACAGTCTTCTCAACATATGGCGCCGGGGCCACGGGGTATCCACACGCGGAAGAATCAAGGTGGACCCTTCCCTCTCCCCGGACATGAAAATCCACTTCACACGGAGCACACGTGGATCTCAATGTCAGAGCTACAGGGAAACATGGGGCAAAAGCTACATGACAGCGTGGCAGTGGACCTGGCGATGCTCACTGGATGTGACACTAAAAGCGCGGGGACAGAGCGGGGACAAGCTGGACTTCCTCCCAACCAGAAACTGCTGGGCGCCAAAGGACTCTCTCAACAGAGTGATGTGAAAGGCACCTCCGGGGATGGGAGAATGTGTGTGCAAGCGACATATCTGATGAGGGAACTCCGACAGGACACAGCGCCCCACTGAGCCCAGCTGCTGCCTCAGGCGTGGGCCCATCACCGGAGACCCCATGGCCGGAGACCCCACTGTGCACCGGTCCTGCTCCAGCCAGCAAGGGTCTGGGGCTGGGTCTTCGGGAAGACTCCCCATCCCAGCCACCCAATGGACCCCCCCATGCCCACACCCCTGAACACGGGAGGTTCCGTTTCTCACAGCCCAATCACTGCCCTCCTGGGTTTGAACGGGGCATGACACAGACCAGGCGCACAGACACCTGCAGGCTTTGACGAATGGAAGACCTCAGCTGTACCTGGCAGCTTTCTACTCAACCGAAAGTGGCAATCGGCACTCACCAGTCTAATACGAGATGACAGCGCAGAATTACTTCCGCTGACAACGGCAGGTTTGACCCCACGGGACTGTGTGAGATCCACTGGTCCAGAGAAAGACGAAAGGGGGCTGAGCAGGTGGCTGGAGCATCAAGGGACGAGGCTGCAGTCCGCCAGCGTCCACAAAGCTGGGAAATACCCGCCACGCGTGTGTTTTTGAAGCTGTGACAATTTAGAGTCGCTCTAAACATCTACTGTTCAATCTGACTCTCCCTCGTGCATGTCTGGCTTCAGCTCAAATGGAGTCAACATTTCCATTAGAAATTTCTATTTGCACATTCCCACGGTGACCCCCGTGCTGCCCAAACTGGAACCCTAAGAGCGGGGAGAGAGCCAGTTTCCTAGGGAAGTAATTACATGACCCACTTGTTGCCGACAAGCCGCTCTCCCCAGGGCGACTCCAGCAAAAGGAAAATGAACGTGAGCGGGTTCATGGCATCACTGCCATGATCACGCTCACGCTGGTCACGAGGCTCCTGACGGACTTTGCACACGGACCCCGGAGTGGGCGGTTGAGCCGCGATGGCTGCCTCATTCGCAGGCTCACAGGTGAGGGCTCAGCAAGAAGATCAGACACAGCTGAGGGCCACCATCCATTCCAGGGACCATTCCCGGAGCCGACAAACCACCCCATTCGCCTCCGCATCACCTCCCCCGCCGGCCCCTCACTCAGCCCATAATTAGTGTGAGCCCAGAATAGCTGTATTGTTTGGTATCCACCCCCCATGATACTAAAGCTCAGAGCAGACAAAACATGTGTGTGCTAACCCCAAACAATGATCAGCTCAATAAATCCACTCACTTATTATTTCAACAAACACTATACGGTACGTGTCCTGTAAGGCAGGTGACTCAGCGCCACAGGGGGGCCCTGGAGAGGGACACGTCGGCCCCCCTGTCTGGTGAGAGTGGACACGCACACCCCGCAAGGTCCCAGCTCTGACCAGGGCAGTGAGGACACGTCATTGGCCTTCCAGCCAAGTCCTGGCGGGGATCACGTGGCCCAGGCCAGGTGAGAAGACAGGGCGTGGCTGCAGGCAGTGTGTGTGCAAAGGCCCAAGAGAGAAGACCGCCCGGTCCACGCAGGGGCTGGAGCAGAAAAAAACGAGCAAAGGAGAGGAGGCCGAGGAGGGAAGAGCACCAGGCAAGGGGCAAGAACTGCTGGGGTGCTGAGGGGCCAGCATAAGGCCAGAGCATCAAATACGGGAATTCCAAGGCCTGGCCGGTGTGGCTCAGTGGTTGAGCATTGACCTGGGAACCTGGAGGTCGGGGTTCGATTCCCAGTCAGGGCACATGCCTGTGTTGTGGGCTCCATCCCCAGTATGGGGCGTGCAGGAGGCAGCCGATCCATGATTCTCATCATTGATGTTTCTACCTCTCTCTCTCTCCCTTCCTCTCTGAAGTCAATAAAAAGATATATTTTTTAAAAACTATGATTGCAGCTGTCATGGCATTTGGTGAGAGCTTCCGTTATCTGGGAAATTCACTTCAGTGGGACAAGCTTTTCCTAATGATTGCCAATCTGTGAGGCCTGCTCAGTGCCTACACGCTGGGGCCTGAGGTCCAGGCTGGGGGCACAAATACAGAAGGAAAGGCCAATTAAGCCTTACTTCTTTTAACTGAAAATCTGCTAATCAAACATGTATTTCTTTTTCTTTTTTCAATCCTCACCCGAGGATATAGTTTTATTAATTTTAGGGGGGGGGGGGCGGGTTAGAGGGGGAGAGAGAGTAAGAGAGAAAGAGAAACTTCGGTTGGTTGCATCCTGTATACTCCCCAACCAGGGCTCGAACTCGCCACCTTTCGGTGTACAGAACGACACTCCAGCCAAGCCACCGGCCAGGGCGAACATGCATTTCAAGGTTAACCACACCAAAGCCACGACCAATAGCATTTCTCTTCTTGATCACGCTTCAACTTTGGTTTTTCCATGTCCTAACTCACCACATCACACTGCTGCCTTGGGTGACAGTGACCAGCAGACTCCCCCCGGGCACTGTGACGCCCGGACACACTGGGAAAGAGACGCCGAGTCCACACGCTTTGGTGGTCAGGACGGTGACAGCGACTGGGCAGGAGCCAGGACTCGCTGCCGAAATGCCTGAGAAGACACCACACTCCTAGCTCCCCATGACATGGAGCTCGGGACTTTTCTCATCTGCAGCTGCCCTCTCTACTCTGGATTCTTGTTGTCGCATGAAACATGTGTCAGTGACGCCACTGCATCGCGGCACCGAATGGCATCCTGCGGAGCTGAGAGGGTGGGCATCATTCAGGCCCATCTGTCTGAGCTCAGCAGAAGGTTGAATCATCGCGACCCGGTGGAGAATGTGAGGTCACATGACAGCCAGTCAAATATTGACACAGCTCAGTGTTTTACATGTGAGCGTCCTTCTCCAGCCATCCCCCATAAGTCAGACTTAATTACCAAGCCGGGGGGGGGGGGGGGGGGGTGTTTTTACCTCCTGCATTCTCACACCAATACAGGAGTTACAATACAAAGGCAGCTTTAACTTCATCAACCAGAGGCTGTGGGGAAATATTTAGGCAAGAAATCCTGCTGACGGCAGCAGAATTTTCAACCCGGAAGGCAGTTAAGCAGCATCACACAAACCAGGCAAACGTTTGGAAAAACGGCCCACTCTGCAGCTCCGAGCAGTAATCACTGAGACCGTTGTTGTTGTTGCCGCTCGGGTCAAAGTCGGGAGCGGCGGCTCTGCCAGGCCCATTTCAGGGCATCCACCCCCCATCTTCCTACCCAGACAACAGGAAGCTCCACCTTCCACCAGGGATGAAAACCCTGTTTCCAAACGTTATTTAAAATATTCAAGAATAGCCCTGGCTGGTGTGGCTCAGTGGATAGAGCGTCAGCCTGCGGACTGAAGGGTCCCGGGTTCGATTCCAGCCATGGGCACAGACTCAATCCCCAGTGTGGGGCGTGCGGGAGGCAGCAGATCAATGATTCTCTCTCATCACTGATGTTTCTATCTCTCTCTCCTTTCCCTTCCTCTTTGAAATCAATAAAAATATATTTAAAAAATAAATTAATTTTAAAATTAAAAAAATATATTCAAGAATATTTTAAGGCCCAGCCGGTATGGCTCGGTGGTTGAGCATCGACCTATGAACCAGGAGGCCACGGTTCAATTCCCTGTCAGGGCACGTGCCCGGGTTGCGGGCTTGATCCCCAGTAGTGGGGCGTGCAGGAGGCAGCTGATCCATGATTCCCTCTCATCACTGATGTTTCTCTCTCTCTCCCCCTCTCCCTTTCTCTCTGAAATCAATAAAAATATAAAAAGAAAAGAAAGTAAATGGAAACCAAAGGTGCTCAGGCAAGAGCGCCAGGAACTGGGGGAGGGAGACGAGCTCTCGGGGAGCAGGCGGGATGTGTGCAGGGCCCCAGAGATGGTCCCTCTGAGTCTCTGTGGAGAGAAAGGGCGCATCCCTCGGGCGGTGCTCCGCCCGGCACGGGGTGAGGGACACCTGGGTGTGGCCGGAGCAAATGATTCATCCAGAAGTGAACAGGAAAAGCGAAAGCTGGAAAGACTAGTTATTTCGGCGCAAGTGTCGAGAGTGAAAAGCCGAGCCAAGGAATTTTAACTCTTATCTTTTTTAAAAATATATTTTTATTGATGTCAGAGAGGAAGGGGGAGAGAGAGAGAGAGAGAGAGAGAGAGGAGAGAGAGAGACATCAATGATGAAAGAGAATCATGGATCAGCTGCCTCCTGCATGCCCCCCACTGGAGATCGAACCCATAACCCGGGCATGTGCCCTGATTGGGAATCGAACTATGACCTTCTGATTCATAGGTCTACACTCAACCTCTGAGCCACGCCAGCCGAGCTTAACTTTACCTTGAAATCAACAGGTTTTAAAGTCAGAGAGAGGTTTCATTTATATCAAGTACTTAGCCCGGTGCCTGAGGAGTCAACAGGGATGAAACGTGAGCTTTTATTAAAATATTAACAATACACTTACTGTGCCTTTAAACAGCGTCATGTTCTCCTGGACTCTTTTAGGCACAAACTTGAACCTGAGCTTGGTGGCTCTCTGACCTCTGGCACTGGTGTCTGACGCTGACCAGGGAATCAGGAAGTACTTGCTGAATCAAGGGGTGCACAGTGAATGGACTGTCGCTGTGGGGAAGCGGGCGGGGGAGCTCCCACGGGGGCCGATGGCATGTAGAGCGGGTTCCTGCGTTTGATACCACCTCCCGGGCACCACGGCGCGTCCTGCCCCAGGCCAGCTACACGTGGGAACTGGCCATTCAGCCCGGGAAGAGCCGCCCAGGGTTCAGAGGGCGGAGCTGCGCCCCAGCCTAGAATATTTATACCCCTTCCCCTCTGGGCATCTACTTAACGCTCTCCTCCTCTTATAAAATATAGCTTTACCTCCTCTTCCACCACGGAACTCCTTTTAAACATTAACCTTTCCTGTGTTTTGTGGATGCTTCCTGCCTCGGCTCTCAGACTGGAATTCCTAGAACAAAACGCATTTATGTTCGCTCTGAGCGGGCGCCATCAACGAGCCCGTCAAAATCTCCTGGATAAGAACAAAAGTCCAACTTCCGGCAAGCCGTGTTCATTCATTCATCCCAGCACCCACTGCCCACTTCCTAACTGGCAAGGCCCCAGCCCTGACTTCAGGGAGCTTAGGACCTACCCCAGGAGGCGAGATTAAGCACAAGTCCTCCCACAACATGGGGTTCAAGTTCATGGCCAGAAAAAGATGTGTTTTTCCCACAGGATGATGATGAAGGACCAAGATGGATGCGTTCTATTTTAAATTTCTATCTTGATCTCCTGTCTGGGGCCCTTTGCAGACGGATGTTAACACGCACTAAAATCGTGTATGCATCAGAGGAGGGAGCCACAGTCAGATCTAAGACCCAGCACCCAGCAGCAGGAGTGTCTGGGACTCCTGACGGGACCAGGACGCCCGTCACGCAGAGAGGGGCTCACCCCGGAAAAGATCGGGGAAAAGCGGCCCCGCTCAAAGAGGCTCATGGAGTAAAATATTCACATTTAAAGTCTTATTTTTACCAAACTTACTATAATCCAACCCCTCCGATAGCAACGCCTTCAACAGGCAGGCTCCCTCCCCAGTGCTTCCCCCTAAAGAGTTCCCTCCTCCTTCCCAGGAGACCGGAGGGGCCCTGCCACGTGCCGTCTGCTGAGGCCCAGACAGTCCTCCTTCTAACGGGGCGCTGTGTCTGCGAGGCGCGCACATCCTGACACCGCGGCGCACGTGGGGTGTCTGCCTCCAAGAAATGCGATCTGCGCCCAGCGCGTCTGCTGTGTGCCCGGCCTGGCAGCTGTCGCCACTGAGCTGGGTGCTGTCCCCAGGCATCCCCGGAGTCCGTCAGCTTAATTTTATCTACAGACTCAAAAGGCCCAGCTATTTTTATTACAATAACAAGGAGGCGAGAATGTCCAGCAACGCATGTCTCAGCGAGAGCACGTCTGCACACCACAGTGGCCGAGGCACAGCAACAGCTGATATACATGGAGTGGCCAGATGATCTCTGAATGAATAATAATCTGGCCACTCAGTATATAAATTACATATTAGAGGCCCGGTGCATGAATTTGTGCATGGGTGGGGTCCGGCCAGCCTGGCCAGGGGGAGGGGACATGGGCGGTTGGCCGGCCTGCCTGCTGGTTGAACTCCTGGTCGAGGGAACAATTTGCATATTAGCCTTTTATTATATAGGATAGACACTGAGTGGCCAGATGATTATGTGTTCAGAGATCATCATAATCTGGCCACTCCGTGTATTACCCACCTTTGCAACCTGACAAAGGCCACTGATGTCATCTAGTCATTAGCGTAAGGAAGGCTAAAGGACTGGACCAGGGTATCAGCCTCACAGAAAACAGGTAGATGAAAAAAACAAACAAAAAAAACACACCTGCCCCTCAGCCTTTGGAAATTCCAAATAAATTCGCAAGGCCTGGCCAGCGTGGTTCAGTAGTTGAGCGTCGACCTATGAACCAGGAGGTCACAGTTCAATTCCCAGTCAGGGCACGTGACCAGGTTGTGGGCTCGATCCCCAGTGTGGGGCGTGCAGGAGGCAGCCGATCCATGATTCTCTGTCATTATTGATGTATCTCTCTCCCTCTCCCTTCCTCTCTGAAATCAATAAAAATATATTAAAAATAAAAAAGATAAGTCATGCATTTAAACAGTCAAGCGGAATAGCTTTAAATAAATTATTATATTGACGGCCACAAAGCACTGCTTGGCGTGGACCACGAGCCAAAACAAAGCAGCAGGTTCGTGGAAAAGGAGGGAGTCAGAGCAGCATCGCTCCAACAGGGCCCTCCTGGGAGGCACCTGCCCTGCGCTTTCCTCTCATCGCCTTCCCCAGAGCGCCCAGAGCTTAGAAATCAGACGTAAACGTTAAAGAGCCGCCAGGTCTGCCCGGTTGGACTGTATCCTAATGAATGGCAACACGTAATTAAAGAGCGGGCTTTGGTCAGGGACTGGGACATGGAGACGCAAGGATGCTGGAGCCGATCCTGGCACCCAGGGAGAGGGGCCCTCGGACACGCGACTCGCTCCTGAGTCCAGGGATCGCCCCCGAGTCCAGGGATCGCCCCCGTCACTCAGCCCCTGTGCCCCCTGCACATGCACCCGCCCGGCAGCCTCCAGCCCCTGCCCGCCTGCAGGCAGAGCGCGTGGGGCTGAGAGGAGACCGGCACTCAGGTTCCCACGAGGGTGATGTTTGTTTTTGTGAATGACGAGGCAGACCTGCTCGTTACACACTCAGGCTAGTGAGCCCGGCTAATGGGATTATGGTCTGAGAGACGGATGCACTGGTAACGCACTGGAAAAAAAAAGAACTTCTTTGAAAGCCACAGGATCATCAGTGGTTTTCACCAAACAGACAACAACTGACTGAGCAGGACTGGAGACAGTTCGGCTTCACCAGCGCTACCTTGCTGCCGCCTTGGCAGGGCCGGGGCAGATGTCTGCAAAATGTAATTTGCAAAACCCAGCCCAAGGCTACCATGACCTAAGATTCACTTGATGTGTTAATTCCACACTCTGGAGTCCTCTCACCCCACCAGTGGGCGGGGGATCTGCAGGGTGGGAGGGAGGGGAGCGCCTGGATTTACCCAGCAACCCAGACCTCAGCCTCCGGCCTCCGGCGAGGCGGGCACGGCCTCCCTGCTGCCAGCCAGCGGGGCAGCGAGGAACATTCTGGAAGCCGGCCAGCTGCGCCAATTAGTTTCCCCATGCAGCGCTCCATCACCGGCACCAGTGTCTCATGTAATAGACTCTCTTTCTCCACATCTTTATACAGAGGGGATGCTTTCAATACGGGAAATAGCATAAACTCAACACCCCAGCTCTACCTACCATTCACAGGGCTCTGGGCTCCCCGGCCAAGGCACCGGCCTGGGAACTGCTGGGTGGGGGGAGGGGAGGTGCCACCCTCTGTGGCCAGGCCTGTGCCCCTGAGAAGAACTGTGCCAGCGTCTGTAAAGTAAGTGCATTAAATGTTCTAGCACAAAGATGCTGTTTATAGTCCTGGCCAGTTTGGCTCAGTGGATAGAGCATCGGCCCTTGGACTGAAGGGTCCTGGGTTCGATTTCAGTAAAGAATATGGACCTTGGTTGCAAACTAAATCCCGGCCCTGGCTGGGACATGTGCGGGAGGCAACTAATCAATGTGTCTCTCTCACATTGATGTTTCTCTCTCTCTGAGTCTCTCCCCCTCCCTTCCACTCCCTCTAAAAATCAATGGAAAAATATCCTTGGGTGAGGATTAAAAACAAACAAACAAAAAATTCTGCTTACAAAGAGATAATGCAAATAATCTGAAATAATGAGATGTACAATGTTAGGATGTTTTAATAAAAGCGCACCAAAAGAGACTATATAGAGAACGCTCACAACTATACACTGAGTGGCCAGATTATGATGATCTCTGAACGCATAATAATCTGGCCACTCAGTGTATATCCTATATAATAAAAGGCTAATATGCAAATTGTCCCCTCGACCAGGAGCTCGACCAGCAGGCACGCCGGACCCCACCCATGCACGAATTCATACACCGGGCCTCTAATACACACACACATACACACACTGAGTGGCCAGATTATTATGTGTTCAGAGATCAACCACACATGGGCACACAGACAAACCTATTCATAAAAAAGGATGAAGAAAAGCCTCCGAAAATGCTGATGATTATTACCTTTCAGTTTGGGCACTTGGGCGATTTCATTACCTGAACCTGTACCACCAACAGGAAGGGGTTAAATACTGTCAGTATTTTTTAAAATATATTTTTATTGATTTCAGAGAGAGTAAGGGAGAGGGAGAGAGCGATGGAAACATCAATGATGAGAGAGAATCATTGACCAGCTGCCTCCTGCACGCCCCACACTGGGGATCCAGCCCACAACCCGAGCATGTGCCCTGACCGGGAATTGAACCATGATCTCCTGGTTCATAGGTCGACGCTCAACCATTGAGCCACGCCGGCCGGGCACAACACATCTTTTTAGACAGAGGGGCAGAGTCAATAGCAGGAAAATGCTTCCCGTGTGATTTTTTCCCAGCACTGCTATCTGCGCATATTTTAGCACATTTCAAAAGGAAAAGGAGACGGAGTAAAAATTAACAACCTAGCGAACACCTGCGAGGCCATGTGTGCGGAGAGCGGGGCCATCGAGAGCCCCAGACATCTGGCATCCTCCGCCAGACTGCCAACCGCAGCACCTAGGCGAGTCAGCCGCTTTCTAAGGAAGACACTAACCCGACAGGGCTGGGCTGCGAGGCGGAGCGCCTACGTGTAAGGCAGACAGAACCAGGCAGCCTCAAAAGGCTCAACAGCCTTTTATAAACCTATTGTGTGGTTTGTGCCTAAAAATAGCATGGCTGGGGGGTGCGGAGGGGGGCAGATCCCACTGAGAAGTAATTCCTGCACACCACACCGCCAAACAATAGACTGCGAGTGGAAAAGGATACCAACCGTCACAGCGGGCTGCGCCCCAGCCCCTGCGTTCCCTGCCTGCCCTGGATTCATCCCGGCCCCTCATGACCGCAGCAAACCGGACAGCCCATAGGGACAGGGGGAGGGGCAGGAGGGACCTGAGCCTTGGGGTCCTGCCCCCATCTACTGAAATGGACGTGGAGGTGATGATCACACCCTGATAATCAAACGTGGGGGCCTTCCGAATTTCCCGGACTCCCCAAGCGCAGTTCTCAGCCTTCGATGGCTCATTTCCAAGGAAAAGTGCTGTTATCGAGGAAAACCAGTTATTTTACTTCCGAATCAAAATCGCTCCACGGCCCATTGTTCCTCGCTGAATGCTTCCTTTATGAAATCTTCCGCTGCTGTCTCCCCCGGAGAAATGTTTAATAAAACAAACAGAGGAGCGAAAACAAGAGCGCGCTGAGGCTCCGGCTACGAAATTGCATTGTGCTCTGAGAGCGCCCTCCTGGCTCCCAGGTTCCCGGGCGGAGGGTGCAGCAGCTCTCCCCACGGGGATGTGCAGAACTGCGTCTCTGCAATGCGCCCCGAGAGCGGTTTTCACATGGCAACACGGTGGGAGACACACAACATCTGGCCTTGTACCTTAAACACTCCGTGAGGACAATCCCCAACAGACCGCCTTCCACATTAGTCACAGCCCCTTTCCAAGGTCAGGCAGCATCACCGCTTACACTCAGAAGCTGCTGCCCGGCCGGCGCGGCGCAGTGGTTGAACGTCGGCCTATGAACCAGAAGGTTCGCTTCCGGTCAAGGGCACATGCCCGGATTGTGGGCTCCATCCCCAGGAGGCAGCCCATCAAGGATTCTCTCTCATCATTGATGTTTCTCTCTCTCTCTCCCTCCCTCTCCCTTCTTCTCTGAAACCAAAAAAAAACCATAATATTTAAAATAAATAGCCCTAACCGGTTTGGCTCAGTGGATGGAGCGTCGGCCTGTGGACCGAAGGGTCCCGGGTTCGACTCCGGTCAAGGGCATGTACCTTGGTTGCGGGCACATCCCCAGTTGGGGGTGTGCAGGAGGCAGCTGGTCGATGTTTCTCTCTCATCAATGTTTCTAACTCTCTATCCCTCTCTCTTCCTCTCTGTTAAAAAAAATCAATAAAATATATTTTAAATAAATAAAAATAAACAAACAAGCAAACAAACCAACTAAGAAGGTGCTTACATTGAAGATTCAACTAATCAGACCCTCAGGGCCAATCTCCTGGCTTCCCACTGTGCTCTGAGGGGCTGGGCATTTCCCTGCGGGCTTCGGGCCGTGGGTAGGCCAGTCACCCAGCATCCACTTGAGTATGAGGACGTCCAAGAACTGTCTCATAGCGTTCTTGGCCACATTCTTAAAGGTTTGTTAGGATTCTGTCTGGTCCTATAGAATAGCAGTATGTTCAGCTTTATGAATGGTCAAAACATGGAGATGCAGATGCTATCGATGTAAATGTACAAACCCGTCCTGCTGGTTCTTCTCTTATCTGCCTGCAGAAAGTAGAATGGCATCCTGAAGTCTCGGTGAGATAAGACTGCCCCATGACCTAACCTTCTCCTGACATCACCAGCCCTGAGGGCCCAGGGTGAGGTCTAACCTTGAGCAAGTCATCTGACCTCCCTGGGCCTCAGTGTCCTTCTTTGTAAAACGTGGCCAGCAATACCTACCTCAAGACCTGCTGGGAGACTAGCCAGGTGGGCGAAGCACTACAATATTCTGCACCACGTGAACAACCAAGGCTGGGGAAATACAGACGATCAAGAGACCCAAGGACTAAATGCAGGGCCTGACCTCAGCCTGGACCCTGTAGGGCAGGGAACGACATGCTAGGACACTCCGGGTCAGAATGCAAATAACAGAGTAGGCAGAAGTGATGAATCCGTATTCAAGTATCCTAACTTGATCACTGAACTATTGTTAACTACGTGTATATCGATATTTTCAAGAAATACACACTGAAGTAAGTACTGAAAGGGCCACGATGCATGTAACTCATCCTTCAAAGGTGTGTGCGCGTGCGGGGTCTGTGTGTGTGTGTGTGTGTGTGTGTGTGTGTGTGCGCAGACGGAGAGGATGGAGATGTGCTTTGGAGACACTGAGGCCAGAAACCAACTGTGGCAGGGGATGTGACTTCGTCGCTGCTCCTTCACAAGCCCTCGCACCTCCTGTATTACAGAAAAGGCAGTGTTTGTGAGCACAGCAATCAGGGAGCAGCTGGCTCTGTCTTTGTTCTATGTCGGGGGAAGGTATTTAAGGTGACACCACTGGCCCCAGGGTGGGGGGGGCGGTATTTAAAGTGACACCACTGGCCCCAGGCAGGGGAAGGTATTTAAGGTGACACCAATGGCCCCAAGCAGAGGCAGCTGAGTAGCATCCAGGAACCTGGACCTCCTGCACCCCCTCCCTCCACCACCTTCCTCCTCTCAGGGGCAGAACGAGCCACCCCTCTGAGGCCTGAGGACTATTTTGAGCCAAAGGCCACTGAGACCCCGGGGGCTCAAGGGAAACTTCTGCCTCCTCTTAAAGACCTGGGAGAATTGTAATTAGGAGCCCTGCCCCTTATGATAAGAGCTATCACCAGAAATAACACGTCTGACCTCTCTACAGGACAGGCAAACTGCTAAATATCTTACTGAGCATCTGCTCTTCCTGCTGCAACGCCCCCCTTCCCTCCCCTCTGCAGCCCAAGGTGACCCTCGGCCTTAGCTCACCACGCATCACTTCCCCTGTCTGTCTCGGAACCTCCACGTATGTGGGGCTCCCCAACATACACAGAAAACGTAGCTTTGTTCTTTTATCTAGTTAATCTGTCTCACGTAGGTTTGGTGATTAGACCAGCCGAGAGGGCCCTGAAGGGAGCAAGGGAGCGGTGAGTGTGATCCCTGCCCCGCACTCTCCTGGCCTCTCAGGGCGGGCACACCAGCATGCCCACTCCTCTGCCAGGGCAGTAGCCTGGGCCCCCTCACCCACCTCTACACTCACACAGTGGCCCTTTTATCTGAGGCAGGAACGTGCAGATGTCTGAGCCAATTTTTAAGTCATGTCTTGTCCTGGCCGGCGTGGCTCAGTGGTTGAGCATCAACCTATGAATCAGGAGGTCGCGGTTCGATTCCCGCTCAGGGCACATGCCTGGATTGCGGGCTCGATTCTCAGTAGGGGACATGCAGGAGGCTGCCGATCAGTGATTCTCTCTCATCATTGATATTTCAATCCCTCTCTCTCTAAAAATCCATAGAAATGTGTTTAAAAAATAAAAAAATAGAAGTTCAAGTCCTCTAAAGCATCAAAATTTTAGAAGCCACTTTTTACAAAACCATCAATGAATTGACACAGTGAGCCTTTACAAGTCCTCATTCAACAGCCTGTTTTGTGGGTGTCCTGGTCCCTTTCTCTCCTGCCGCTGGGACCTTAAAGGACGCCTAAAGGATGCGGTAACCCGCACAATGCACAGGACCTTTCCTTCCTCCGAGGCAGCAAACATCCTCTAAACAATGGCTGCCCCCGGGCTCCCGGCTGCTTTGTTTGCCGACAGGAAAGGAAACCACAAACTCTCCAAGTGGCCGGGACTCCAGAGCTTTGCCCCACTTCCTCAGAGCAGGTGGTTTACAGGAGGCCGCGGGCTATTGTCTTGTGCCTGGTTTTGGCTTCAGAGAGAAAACTGAGTGAGCTTTGGGCAGGCCAAGGTCTTCTCCGGCAAGGAAGCGTGGGGCCCTGGGGGTGGGGTGGGGGGAGGGCTATCCCTGGTCCACGCCCCCTGCTGAGGGGGCCCGCGTCACATGCCCAGGGAGGCTCAGGCAGACGGGGGTCTGGCCCCTCTTCTCACCAGCAGGCTCTTTAGCTGTTTTCCCAGCGCACAGCGCTCGGACAAAGTAAAGCAAATATTTACTTTCCACTGAGAATAGAAACATTCCATCCAGCTCAAAAGACTGTTTTTCTCTTTTTTGTTTTAATATATTTTTATTGATTTCAGAGAGGAAGGGAGAGGGAGAGAGAGATAGAAACATCAGTGATGAGAGAGAACCATGGATCGGCTGCCTACTGCACGCCCCCTACTGGGGATCGAGCCTGCAACCCGGGCACGTGCCCTTGACCGAATCAAACCCAGGACCCTTCAGTCTGCAGGTCGACGCTCTATCCACTGAGCCAGACCAGCTAGGGCTGACATTAACCTTTCAGGAGTAAAGAACTAAACTACCACGACTCCTGGGATGGCCTTGATGGGGTGCAGGCAAGTACTCCCCACGCGTGAGATAAATCAGGAGGGCTCCCAGGAAGCAACGCCCCCTGCTGAACTGGGGCGAAGAGACTGCGGCCGCCAGCAAGGACTGCAAAGCCCAAACTTGCCACCAAGTCCTGATTCGGCCTCGCCAGCCTCGCCAGCCGCTCCCTCCGGTCCTGCCACTCGCCCACACCCATGGGTGGTTTCTCCGCTTGCTTAGGTAGCGGGCGGAGCAGCGAAAAGGCTGAGGTTGTCTGAGCTTCCACCCCTCCCCTGTCCCCAGTGTGTGAAACATGATGGATGACACACTTGTAACGTGGGAAGCAGGAACAATGTCAATGTCACTGGCAGAAGGATGCACAGGGTGGATTCATGTGCGTCGACCCGAGCAAACCCATCCGGGAAAGGAGAGGACATTGGACTTGGCATGCACCGCTGCCTCCCTCCTCCCATCATTTATCATCGCCCTGGAGACTGGCAAAACATCCCAAAGAAGAAAACAGCGTCCCTTTAGGGGGACGCTGCATTTGGGACGCTACGGGCGGACCACTGCTCCCACTTGAGGCGCACCCAGGAGCGGATGCGCATACTGGAAGCGCTGGTACTTGAACGCGCAGGTGGAACGCGGTTCTAACACCATGGCGCCACGGTGCCATTTTCAGACTGGGGACCTGTTGTACACCTGCAGCAGGATCCATCAAGTCAACGAAAGGAAAGAATAAAATATATGTGGGGCCCGGCCGGCGTGGCTCAGTGGTTGAGCCTCGACCTATGAACCAGGAGGTCACGGTTCAATACCGGGTCAGGGCACATGCCCGGGTTGCGGGCTCCATCCCCAGGGTGGGGCGTGCAGGAGGCAGCCGATCCATGATTCTCTTTCATCATGGATGTTTCTATCTCTCTCCTTCTCTTTCCTTTCTGAAATCAATAAAAATGTGTGTGGTTTTAAAATGACCTGAGTGAAACTGAGCAGATTCTGGATTTTAAGGACAAGTACTAACAGCAACCGTGATAAAGTAGGAAAATCTAAACGCCAACGGGTGACTACAGGTGTCTGCAAAGGTAGAATCGCTCAGCTGGCACGTGGCTGCTAGTGCTGTGTGTCCGTTTTCTGACACCGAGTGGGACAAAACCCGTTACTGGGTGAACTTCGTGAATCACACTTGCATATCGTTTATGCAAAACACAGATGAACATCTGCGATGAGCTGGCAAACGGACAGGAGGAAAGGAGAAGCGGAAAGTAAATTAGTAGAGATTTTCCTATTCCGGGCCTGACCACAGCGAGGAGAGAAGAAACACATCTGATGGCGCAGCTCGACAATCACTCCCGGTCTGTGTGCGGAAGAGGAAGCATCCGCTGATGCGCGCTGAGCATTTAGTGAATGGAGAGGCCGCGTTTCCATTTCAGCTCAGATTTTAGACCATCGCGCATCGACTCCACTGCCAGGTAGGTCTTCATGTCATGGACACACGGGTAGACACGCAAAGCTAACTTACAGGACTGATACACAATTTGGGGGGGGAATACAATGAAACCATTGGAAATGGAATAAAAGAGAATCAAGAACCATCCATCGCGTTACCTGCTGTACTGGAGAAAGCGCCTCAGTGTCCTCAGGACCTGTACATCAGACCTTTACCCGACAATGTCATAAATGTAGGCAGCAAGGTACAGTTTTCTAAGGATAATGCTTAATTTCCAGCTGAGACCCTTTCTCCCCCCATGAAAGAAGATACTTCACAAGCTCACCTATGGACTCGGTCATCCTAGCGCCGAAGAACAATGTGGGCCTGGTTACCCCGCACAGGAGGAGGTTCAGTTTCGAAGTGAGTGGGGGAAAAGGCGGACAGGCCGAGGGTTCGGGATGGTTTTGCATAAATGGACATTGATCAAAGACGATGCTTCTCTGTCATCCTCTCTCCGCCTCTCCCTTCCTTCCTGTTTCCCTGCCTCCAAAACTCTTCCCACTCCAAGGGAACCAACAGCGTGACGCCTGAAGCTCTTGGCACACAGAGGAGATAAAGAAATACAGCAATGAGCCTGGCCGGCGTGGCTCAGGGGTTGAGCATCGACCTAGGAACCAGGAGGTCACGGTTCGATTCAGGGCACATGCCCGGGTTGCGGGCTCTATCCCCAGTGGGGGGCGTGCAGGAGGCAGCCGATCAAGATTCTCTCTCATCATTGATGATTCTCTCTCTCTCTCTCTCTTTCTCTCTCCCCCCACTTCCTCTCTTAAATCAATAAAAATATATTTAAAAAAAATACAACAATGAAACACACATGGAGAATAAAGGAGGAAGGAAGCTCTGGCCGACCCCTCCTCCAGAACAGGGCACCCCTAATCTTAGCAACCCAACGAGGGGGGCAAGCAGCAGGCGGGTACTGAGCTCCCACAGGAAGGGCGGGGGGTGGGGGGGCGGAGGCAGAAAGGCAGGTTTGGTGATGATACAGCTACTCAGGCGCTTGAACTGAATGGAACCCTTCCCAGGCCCGAAGCAGGACAAATGAGAGGAGCGAGCCTGGGAAAGGAGGCGCCTCGAACACAACAGCCAGGAAAGGACACCGGGCAGGGGACAGGGCTGGATTCGCGTGTCACAACAAAGGCGGCAGGAAAAGGAGGCTGTGTCGCCTGCGCGTGGCTTCCTGGGCTCATCCAGGAAAATCCCCGGGAGAGCGGGCCCGGCCCCGGCTCCTCCCGAGCTGTTTGCTGAGCAAATGACAAGGCAGGGGCGTGGGTCGCACTCGGGTCCTGCCCACACCACGCGGCCCTGATAGTTTGGTCACGGCGAAGTCAATTCGAAAGACAGTCATAAAATAGATGTCTGGGCTGCTCTCGTCCCCAACTCGGGAGCAGGCATCCAATAAAGTCCTTATTAATATTTGATCAGACATTTTCATTTTACCCAGACAAGCCTTCATCGCCACGATGCCTCTGCGGCTGGGGGTTTCTAAGGAAAAGAGCAGCTGACGGAAGCCCGACCCCACCTCAGAGGCTCTGTGAGCCCGGCTCCATCCAACCTGAGTGTTTACACTAAGTTCCCAGGAGAGCCCGCAGAGCAGCACACACAATCAGAAAACTGGCCCGGCCGGGTGGCTCAGTGATTGAGTATCGACCTATGAACCAGGAGGTCAAAGTTCAATTCCCGGTCAGGGCAGATGCCCAGATTTCGGGCTCGATCCCCAGTGGGGGGCGTGCAGGAGGCAGCCGATCAGTGATTCTCTCTCATCATTGATGTTCCTCTCTCTCTCTCTCTCTCTCTCTCTCTCTCTCTCTCTCTCTCTCCTTTCCTCTCTGAAATCAATAAAAACGTATTTTAACATAATTTTTTTTTAAATCAGAAAACAGAAGAGAAAAATAAAATGGGGCAAAAATACCAACTCCAGCTATCCCGAACACCTTAAATTTACAACCAACAGACCAAAAAGACAAAGGCAGCCGTTCTAACCCAGAAGCGTGTGCGTTAGTCCGCACTACCCCTGAGATCAAAATTTATTTTAAGAACAAAGAAACGCATGGATAGAAACGACCAGGTATTCTTGTAGGCACAAACACCTTTCCAAGCAGAACTCATTTTCGGTACTTCACACAGAAAACAAAATAAACTGCCTGCACCGAGTTATGATGCAAAAAAAACACAACAAAAAAACCCACTGGGAGAATAGGAGCTGGTGACACAAACAGCAGAATCAATTTCACACCCAGCCTAGTTCTGTCCTTACCCCGGCGCATCTCCGAGCAGGGAATGCACAGGTCAGCGTTTTGAGCTAAAATCGGCCCAGGCTGCAGTGATAACGGTCCGAGTAGCCCTGCCTGGTGCCAGGGGCCTTGACGGGACAGGAGACGGGCCTACAAGGGCCAGGGTAGCTAAGGAAGACTCGGGGCTCCCGGGATAGCGTGGGGAGGGGCTGCGCAGCTGCTTCACACCTATTTACTACGTTCCTAACACAAGAAAGAAAGTATCTTGATAAATCTGACTGTTAAGAACCTACTAGATTTATAACATGAGCGCTTTGCTCTCACTCGAATTATTCAAACTGCTACATCTACACTGAGTGGCCATATTATTAGGATCTCTGAACGCATCATAATCTGGCCACTCAGTGTATATCCTATATAATAAAAGGCTAATATGCAAATTGTCCCCTCGACCAGAAGTTCGACCAGCAGGCAGGCCGGCCAACTGCCCATGTCCCCTCCCCCTGGCCTGGCTGGATGGACCCCACCCATGCACGAATTCATGCACCGGGCCTCTAATACACACACACACACACACACACTGAGTGGCCAGATTACTACGCTATCAGAGATCATAATAATCTGGCCACTCAGTGTATTTCTTGAGTGCCATGCCAGGCGCCGATTCAGGTGATCGGGACGCAGCCGCTGACACCCCCTGGAAGTTCTTCACTCTACCTCTCCATCTCACCTGCCCTCTCCAATTTTTAAGAGTGTCAAGAAGCCCTAAGAGAAGCATTTGAGAATCGGGACCTTCATGGACCGTTCTGAAGGCCGCTCCCACAGGAAGTGAAGGTAAACCAGAAGGACAGCAGGTGAGCTGAAGTTTCTGAGCCAGCGGATGACTGCACACAGCAGCTCCATCTGAATTCCTGAAGCCACACGGCTTCTCTTTAGGGACAGACAAATGGTTAAAGCGTTTACACGTGGGGGGAGTGGGGGCTCCATTCATCTCTAAGTGTCCCGGATGACGAGCCTCGGATGACACCGCAGTCACACCGCATGTAAATGTACCCAATTAGCTCACGCTGCTCGTGCACGCTCCCACATTCACTGCTCTGTCTTTGCCACCATTGGCTGGGCGACTTCTCACTGAATTATTGATTACCTGCCAATTAATTACCATAGTGACATTCAGCTGGCTGAGCTCTGCAGGGTTTTGTGTGTGTGTTTTTTTTTCCAGTTTCACTTTTCTGTACCCTTCAGAGTACAGTCAAAATAATTAGAAGCCTAAGATGAGCTACTAAGTTCTAAAAATATCCCAGGAAAAATCTACAAATAAACCGGTTGTCAGACACTTCAGTGGGCGAAGACGGTCTTCCCCTGGATTCGGGACATGGATGCTTTGCGCCTAGATCGTCCCTCAATTCCCTGTGAATCCCACAGCCTCCCCGTGCGAATCTCAGGACACACCGGCTGTACTGAACCCAGGAGATGGCTAAGCAGGCAGGCGACCCTCTCGTTCCCAGGGGCTTGAGGCACAGGGACAATTTTAAGTCTCATTATCCCCAGGAGAGCACCCCGGCTTAAGAGAAGGGGAAATCGTTCCTAATTCCTGAAACGATACTTGCCCAGCTAAACGCACACGCCACAGCAGCTTAAAAATCAGCTACTCTGGGGTTATGACCCCACGGCCACACATGAGGCCCATCTCTGCCCAGCACCTAAATGTCCGTGATGCTGGCCTGGCCCCCACCATGCAATTCCATTTCTCCGCCCCTTGCCCATCGGGGAGCACACCACCTCCTCTCCCCATCCCCACTTTCCCTCCTCTATTTCAGGGGTCTACCAGGCAGACTAGTCAGAGCAAGGATTTATATCAAGAATACCCAGAGGGTTGCAGGCTCAATCCCCAGTGTGGAGCGTGCAGGAGGCAGCCGATCTGCGATTCTCTCTCATCACTGATGTTTCTCTCTCCTCCCTCCCTCTCCCTTTCTCTCTGAAATCAATGAAAATATTCTTTTAGAGAAAAAACAACAGCCCATAGGAGCGGGGAGGGCTAGTCTGTGTGTGTCCTCAGTACAGGTTAGGACAAACAAAGGTTTGAAATGTTGATCAAGTTAGCGGTCAGCTCAGAAGACAAGCCACCAAGAGTCAGAACAGGGTTCCTGTGGGAGGTTTGTTTTGGGGGGTGAGGGGAGAGCAGAGTGCGCACCATCTCTCGTGCCCTGCCCGCCCCTCCAGCGCCCTGTGTGCGAAGCATCAGCCCCAGTGAGAAAACAGCCCAGTGTGTTTGTGTGGAAAGACTTCGCAACCCCAGAGTGAGTAACTCTGCCTGTTACAAAAATATTTCCCATGTGACCCTCTGCTTCCTTGGCCAAACTGGAAAATAATTCAGCTGTTTATATTTCAGGGAGGGGTTAAGAAGAGCACAGAGATTTTCCACACCGGGCACGGGGCACCGGGACCGTCCTGGCGCTGTGACTGACTAGGCCGGTGCTGCTATTGCTCTTCCTTGCCCCTTCTGTGCTGCTCCTGGGGCAGGGGGGCCTGGGGGGGGGATGGGGGGGGGCACTGGGGGGTCCTGGGTGCAGGGCAGCAGCCAGGCCAGGTGGGCACTGGGGGGTCCTGGGTGCAGGGCAGCAGCCGGGCCAGGTGGGCACTGGGGGGTCCTGGGTGCAGAGCAGCAGCCGGGCCAGGTGGGCGCTGGGGGGTCCTGGGTGCAGGGCAGCAGCCAGGCCAGGTGGGTGCTGAGGGGTCCTGGGTGCAGGGCAGCAGCTGGGCCAGGTGGGTGCTGGGGGGTCCTGGGTGCAGGGCAGCAGCCGGGCCAGGTGGGTGCTGGGGTGGTCCTGGGTGCAGGGCAGCAGCCGGGCCAGGTGGGCACTGGAGGGTCCTGGGTGCAGGGCAGCAGCCGGGCCAGGTGGGTGCTAGGTGGGGGTGGGAGCTCAGAGCTCCAAGTGGACCCGACAGGACAGCAGGGAGCCTGGGACCTGCCCAGAAGGCCCTCCCAGGCCAGCTGTGCCCATGGGGGCGCAGGGATGGGCTGTGTCCAGCTGTGGCTTCAGGCAGAGCTGGCTTACCCTGTGACCTGCGGGACGGCCTGTCCAGCACGCCTGCCTCTGGCTTTTGTCTGGAAGCTTCCCTCTTGCGGCTCCTGCTGCCCTTCACCCCTGACGTGGCTCTCTTTCCGCTTTCCGCTCCCCCCGAGGAGCTCCGAGAGGAGGAAGCGCTGGCCCTCGTGGGAACGAGGGAAATCCTCCCGGGCCCTGGCGCCAAACCACTGCCGACCAGCTGCCAACAAACAGGTTATTTCTACCCGAGCGATTGACAGGGGAGAGCTGAGCCAACTGGGCCCCAGACAGGACCCAAAGTCGGTTCTCGTGTGTGTTTATTTTAAATATGTTTTTATTGATTTCAGAGAGGAAGGAAGAAGGAGAGAGAGAAAAACATCAATGATGAGAGAGAATCATGGATCGGCTGCCTCCTGCACGCTCTCCCACTGGGGATCAAGCCCACAACCCGGGCCTGTACCCTGACCGGGAATCGAACCCTGACCTCCTGGTTCATAGAGAGATGCTCAATCACTGAGCCACGCTGGCCGGGCCATCTCTCATGTTTTAATGTTTAAGGTACTAGGAATCTATTAAGAAATGAAACAGTTAAGACGGTAATAGCCTGGGCCTCTAGGCACCACCTGCCACCAGGGGCCACTCCCAAGGGTGCTGTCGGGGTCCGGTCCTCTGAGTCAGTGACCTGGGCCCTGTCTCTTCTCTCCCATGAATCCCTGCGGGAAAGGGGCCGCCGGGATCAGGGACAAAGAGGGCTGCGTTCTATTTCCAGTCACTTACTCCTGAAAATAAACCGTCCGAGCCAGGGAAGGAGCGAGGAATGCAGAATCATCCGTCCTCAGGCACGCGCACACGCAGTCTGATAGCAGGAGGAATATTTAGCGCAGACATTTGCAGACACTTACTGTCGGAATTAAAACGGGAAGCGGCACGGATAGGGGCCGCTGAGGAATTGGCCGGGGTGAGAGGTTACTCCCCGATCTGCCAGCGACAATCGCTTTCCCTCCATCTCCGGAGGTAAACACAGCTTGCCGGGCCCAGCTGAGTGAGGGGGGGGGGGGAGGGGGACCTGCCACTTCTCTTTAAAGGGTCTTTATCTGGGGATAGGATTGTGCCCACTGCTATGTTCACGTCTCAACAATAACCGTCATATTCTCTCCGAAAGGAAGACAATTCTCCTGCTGGTTTAAAATCAGAATCATTTCTGGTTTGTAAGTGACATGTGACAAAAGCTGAGTTAGCATACCGTCCCTGGACCGCTGGCCTCGAGGCATCGGGAGACTAAGGAGCTCTGAGTCATCAAAACAGGGAATGTTCATTGTTAACCAAAACCTTGCTCACCGATAAGGTTCCTGGAATTGAAAAAAAAAATTTTTTTTTCAGAACCTTTTTATTCTTTCCCTAGAAAACTGGCAAGACTAACTTCTTAATATAAAATAAAAACGAGCGCTAATATTTCCAACTTGAGTTTGTACTTCTCCTAGGCTCACCAAAAGAGGACAAATGAAAATTCCATTCTCTCCTTAAATCCTACATTTCATCCTTTTCTGTCGCAGAACGAGGGAAATGGAAGAGGGAGCAAGTTGGTTGTAAGTAATGAAGAAATCAGTTCCTTTCGTTCTTAACCTCAAGAGATCCTCAGTTTTGCTTTGTTTTTAAATTTATATTTTTATTGATTTTAGAGAGGAAGGGAGAAGGGGAGAGAGAGAGAGAAACATCAATGACGAGAGAGAATCATGGATCGGCTGCCTCCTACATGGCCCACACTGGGGACTGAGCCTGCAACCCGGGCATGTGCCCTTGACCGGGAATCGAACCGATGCGCCATCCACTGAGCCAAACCAGCCAAGGCGAGATTCTCCGTTTTAATAGCAGCCCAACCCCAGGGCGGGACACATGCAGGTGAGTCAGGTTACTTAGGAAACGCAGACTCCAGCTGCAAAATGGTTCTGCAGACAGGCCGTTCCAGGGGCTGCTCGAATCCCTGCCTTTCACATGGCGCCCTTAAACACAGGAACAGTTTTAAGAGAAGCAAGGAGCCCCAGCCCGGATGGTTGGAGCATTGTCCTGTCCAGCAAAAGGTTGCGGGTGTGAGTCCCTATTAGGGCACATACCTAGGTTGCGGGCTTGATCCCCAGTTGGAGCAAATACGGGAGGCCACCAATTGATGTTTCTCTATCACACAGATGTTTCTCTCTCCCTCCTTCCTCTCTCTCTAAAATCAATAAACATATCCTTAGATGAGGATTAAAAAAAAAAAAAAAGCCTGGACGGTGTTGCTCAGTGGTTAAGCATTGTCCTATGGATCAGGAGGTCACGGTTCGATTCCCAGTCGAGGGCACAGGCCCAGGTTGCAGGCTCCATCCCCAGTGGAGAGCGTGCATGAGGCAGCCGATCAATGATTCTCTCTCATCATTGAAGTTTCTATCTCTCTCTCCCTCTCCCTTCCTCTCTAAAATCAATAAAAGAAATATTTAAATTAAAAAATGTAGCTCTGTAGAATAAGGAATTTCAAACTAACTCTTAGAGCTGACTTCCTGTCTCTAGGGTGCTTTTCATAAAATGACGTATTACGGTTTCGCTGAAATAATGAGAGAGAAGCGCTGCAAACATTCTGGAACACGTTGCTAGGCATCTCGAACGTTAGCAAAGTGGCAAGGATTTCCCAACAAGTTGTCAAAATAAAATGAAAAGACTGAAATTCTCCGCAACACAGAGAGCAGAATAAAGATATCCCATTCAAGATACACACCTCCGCGGAGCAACACGCGCGGGGCTGGAATGAGGATCTGGAGGAAAACTGGCTTTCAGCGAGCCAACAGCTGGACCCCCTGACCAAGGGGGTACTCATTCTCTGTGGGCACGGCCAGGGCAGGGACCCCGTCTGGGCGGCACCGTCTACGTCACCTGATGGTCAATGCCAACCACCAGGCCCTCAGAAGGCCCTGCTCAGCTGCTTCCCTGACCTCCAACCCTCTAGCGATCTCTGGCCCTCTGGCCCCCAAGACGGGTCCAGCCCCCCTGTTTCTCAAGGCCCAGCCCCTCCCATCTGTCAATGACCTCATCGCATCCCGATAAGAACAGACTCACAGAGCCTGCCTCTCACTTCCCCAGCGCTGATAACATAAAAAGCGAAGATAAAACAGACGCGAGGGAGCGGGGAATGCAGCCAGGCTCCCACGTGCTCGGTGGGGGAGGGGCTGTGTGGAGAGAGTGAGAATAAAAATGAGCAGCTGGTGCTGAGAGAGGGGAAGGCACAGGACCCTGGAGCCAGCCGCGGGGGCCGGGGACCTCCTAAGGAGCCTGACAGGGGTCCTCACCCGACCCTCCCTCCTCATCACGCATCTAAGAGCTCCGTCTGCAGCGATGGTGTCCATCTCCCTTTTGTTCCCGAAAGTTCCGTCCTCGTTCTCGTCCTGGGAGAAACGCCTGGGACCAGCACTACAAGGAGCCACGTTCAATCCTGCCTCCCAGCCTCCTTCTTCCCACCCCTCGGAGGTTTCGGGAACATCCACAGCTCCGTGTTCTCACCACAGTCTCGGCCGAGTCTCCTGAGTGAAATGAAGCTCTTCCTGAGATGCAGTCAGAACCGCTCCTGAAATCGCCCAATGCCACCGGGCCTCTGAAAGTTCAAGTCCCCGAGATCCTGGATAACCAGATGCTCCGAGGACAAGGGCGCCCGCCTCCCGCAGGTGGTCCAGCTCGGGCAGGCGGTCCCCGCAGGGGGTCCTCCCATACGTGGCCCTGCTAGCAGGTGAGGCTCAGCCCAGGCTACAGGTCAGAACCACCGAAGGGCTCTGGGAAGCGCAGGCCGCACCCGTTCCACCCAAATCAGAACCTCTGGGCCGGGCCGCCCCATCTGTGGCTTTTCAAATGCACCCCCCTTCTCCCCTGACTTATGACGCCAAAGCACCACCAAGTCTGGGCAGACACAAAAGAGACACCAGGCAGGTGCGAGTTCTGAAGGACAGGCGGCTGACCTTGGCCATGCCTGGTTCCCATTGACTAAGGGAGTGTCTGCCCTCCCCAGGCATCACCTGGCCGCCCAGTTCCACCTGCCCTGTCCCTCGGCACAAAGCCGCCCTGTCACTCAGCACAAAGCCGCCCTGCTGGTGGGGTCCCTGGTGGCGGCTAGGAGGGGTCGAGCTGGGTCCCGTGTCTCGCCTGTCACTGCCCCTTTCGTTCACACAAAGAGCCCTCGCCCCATCTCATTCAATTTCCAGTCCACGGAGCACAAAGCCCCGGGCAGAGAAGGCCGGCCTAACTCTAAGAAACTGGCTCAAAAGGCTAAACCATAAAGGACAAAAGGGTCTGGGTCCCTAAGGACAACTGAAGATGTAGCAAAAAGTGTCAACCCAAAATAACATTCCCTCCAGCCCTCCCCACCCCCTCCAGCCCTCCCCGTCCCCAGCAGAGGGGAGCAAGCACCAAGGACAGGTGAAGGTCAGAGCACACGGCTCCCCACTCAGGTCACTGCTGCCACTGGCGAACCTGCCTCTTTTCAGCTGTCACCTTCCCCCGGGAGGAGAGAAGGCGGGTCAGGGCACTTTCTCGGGCGCACCAAGCTCGCCCCACACTCCCCTGGGCTGAGGCCTCGAAATCGCCTCCCTTTCCCTGCAGAATCCCAGCGTTCAGATAAACGGTCTAAACCAACTCCCAGTGGGGCAGGGACCACGTTTAGATTTAACGTACCCTCAGAATGAGCTGTGCAGGCAATGACCGTTTTCTTCCAATCAATATGCTTAAAAAAAAAAAAAAAAAAAAAGAGCCCGGCCGGTGTGGCTCAGTGGTTGAGCATCAACCTACGAACCAGGAGGTCACGGTTCGATTCCTGGTCAGGGCACGTGCCCAGGTTGCGGTCTCGATTAGTGTGGGGCCTGCAGGAGGCAGCCGATCCATGATTCTCTCTCATCATTGATGTTTCTCTCTCTCTCTCTCTCTCTCCCTCTCCCTTCCTCTCTGAATAAAAATATATTAAAAAAGAAAACCTGGAATGGAACAGCCTGGAGTTGGGGGTCCTGGATTCGGATGACGTACTCTGAGTAAGAAACAGAGTTGCTGGTGGTCACCTGGAGCAGAGCCTCTGCGGGAAGCCACCGACTGCGAGGCAGGTGACAGCCAATGAGTGTCCCGCGGCCCGGCCCACTGCTGCTCCCCCTGCATCCCCACGAATGCACCGCTTGGCAGGAGGACTCGGAACAGCAGAACGCTGCCCACTTTCCAGGAAGCTCTGCCAGGGAGCATGCTGGCCCAAGGCGGATGGCTACCTGCTGCAGGAAGTTGCAGCGTCTTCTGTGCACGATCAGATCCAAGTGCTCCCAATCCCGGGAACCCCACCAGCCACGCTGCGCGCCCCTCTGGGCCTGCCCCAGCGGGGAGCAGCTGTGCTGGCTTCCGAGAGGCTGGCGAAGGTGCGCAGCCTGGAGAGGGACTGCCCCCCCCCGGGGGGCTGAGACCACCCCTCCGTGCCCAGCATGGTCACGGACCAGAGTTGTGCAAGGCCTGACTGAGCCTCCGCGGAAGGGACTGTCCTCACAGGACACAATGACAGGGCTCTGCAGAAGCGCCTGGCTCAGAGGAACCACACACCATTCATCCCAGCCGTATCTACCTCGGCATCTCCTGTCCAAGATAAGGAGCAGCTTCCAGAATGCGTGTGACTCACACTTATCAGATGAAAAAGTATAACAAGGAAAGTACGAGTGATCGGAAAGGAAACACTTGCGTGTAAGCAGGGCTCTTGCCAGAATCCTGGGCAAGAATCCGCGCCGGCATTTACCGCCTTCCGAGCGGCACCCTGGCCCCGAACTGGCCCCAAAGCAAAACTTTGGGCCCAGGGGGAGCTGGCCAGGGATGCTGGGGGCCTGAAGCTGAGGTCTGGAAGGAGCTATAAACATGATACACACTCGTACCGCTGGTGATAAGAGTAAAAAAGAATTAAAAAGCATTTGTTTGCCCGGCCAGCGTGGCTCAGTGGTTGAGCATCAACCTATGAACCAGGAGGTCACGGTTCAAATCCCTGTCAGGGCACAGGCCTGGGTTGCGGGCTTGATCCCCAGTGTGGGGCGTGCAGGCAGCAGCCGATCCGTGATTCTCTCTCATCATTAATGTTTCTATCTTTCTCTTCCCTCTCCCTTCTTCTTGAGATCAATAAAAATATATTTAAAAAAATAAAATAAAAAGCATTTGTTTGCATATCTGTGCTGTGCTATATTAAGCAGTAGATCCTGAAAACAGAAATTTTGAAATCAACTCTTTTATGCCAGTTCTCCTCCCTAATAGGTTAGGGCCAAAAATGCCCTCCCTTTTATTGTCAATGAAGTATTTCCTGATAACTCCACACTCTGAGGGCAGGATTGCCTCATCCGGGCAGATGCCGTGCCGGCTGTAACCAGGGGCTGAGTGTGACCTGCTGAGGCAACTGGGTTGCTGGGTTGGCTGAGAACCAACCCCGTACTGTCTGGAGCTGGGTTTTTGCTGGTTTTCGTTGTGTGTGGTTTTTTGCCTGAGGGTCTCTGTTTGTGTAATTTCCTAAAAGAGATGACAACCCACATTTTTTTTTCAAGTATTTTTTTTATTGATTTCAGAGAGGAAGAGAGAGGGAGAGAGATAGAAACATCAATGATGAGAGAGACTCATGGATCAGCTGCCTCCTGCACGCCCCCTACTGGGGACCAGGAGTCAAACCGTGACCTCCTGGTTCATAGGTTGATGCTCAACCACTGAGCCCCGCTGGCCGGGCACAACCTAAATTTAAGAGACGCCTGCTGGATGACATAATGGGACCCGTCTCTGAGGTCCCCGTGCAGTCAGCAGAGGCTGGTCCGACTACACACACGGCGCTCAGTTCCAGAGCAGGCGGCCCGGAAACTTGGGGAATAAAGGGCCTCAGGACACCCAGGCCACAGCCACTCAGCTGGCAAGCGACAGTGGTCCTCGCCGCGTCCTAGAAAACTGGTTACATAAGGCGCGATGAACTCCTGCGGGCATCTCTAAACAGTTATTGTTTCTCCTGACAGAAATACTTCCACTCCTCCCCAAGGCCTAACTCACGCAGCCTGCTTCCTGTGACCAGGGGGGCCCAAGACTAACTACAGGGGAGGAGGCCTCAGCAGCAGCCCACACTGCACCCCTAAAGCAAGGAGGGGAGCCACGGGGAGCCCACCCTAACTAGCGACGAAGGCAGTGCAGACTTCAGTCTGAGGCCCGGAGACCCCAGTGCCCAGTTCAGGGGCCAGGTAAAAGGTGCAGGGGGTCTCAGGAAACAAATTCTAGGTCCTCACCCACATGCCCTGCTCCTGGAAAGGATGGGCACCCCGTCTTTTCCCGTCTCCTCTCCCACTGGATCCTCACATGGTGCCTTGTCCCCAAGTTTAAAACTTATTCTAAGGGCCCAGCCAGCGTGGCTCAGTGGTTGAGCGTCCACCTATGAACCAGGAGGTCAGGGTTCGATTCCCAGACAGGGCACATGCTAGGGTTGCAGGCTCGATCCCCAGTGGGGGGCGTGCAGGAGGCTTCCCGATCAATGATTCTCTCTCATCGTTGATGTTTCTATCTCTCTCTCCCTCTCTGAAATCAATAAAAGATATATTTTTTAAAAAATATACTTTTAAATAAAAAAAATAAGAAGAAAAAATATGGGATTCTGATTCTCCAGCAATGCACGCCACCTTCTTACGCGATCACACGTGGGCGCTGGCTGGCCCACCATCGGACTCGGGCGCTGCTGTCCCACGCCGCAGGCAGAGCTCGGGGGACAGGGCCCATTCAGGCCACGCACCTGGCCACGGCCATGGGACGGGAACAAGCAGAAGTCACACCAAGGACATAACAGTGAACCTGTTCTCCAGGCAGCTCTGTGACGGCAGCGGGATGGCCCGCCTGGCCTGATACTTCTCATGCACACGCGCTGCGACTTGATGGATGGTAAGAGCTGACTTCAGGGCCGCCAGGCAGACGCGATCCTGGAGTCGCGCCGCCATAAGTCACAGAGACGGACTCCCAGAGAGACAGCCCGCCTTCGACACTGCACTTCATTTAATCAGCCACTTCAGCGTTCTAATAGAGCCATTAGCAGGTGTGAAAGAAGAACGAGCTGTCTTTCTGAGACCTCATAGCTTACAAATTAGCTAATTTTTATTTTTAATGTAAATGTCAAAAAGCATAATATCGATGGCTAGCAATTATCCTGCTAAAGAGATGTGGATGTTATGGAAGGCAAGGGGCATTCGTGGTCTTTTTAAAGTAAAAGCCAACGTCTGTAATTTAACTCATGCCAACCAAGAAAGATGCCCCCAGTGTAAAGGATTGGGAGCTGTGAAGATTAAATAAAATAATGTATTTAAGAGGAAGTCATTCAGCGCCTTAACAATAAATTAGATTAATAATTAAAAATAAATTCCTGCCCAGCTGGCATGGCTCAGTGGTTGAATGTTGACCTATGAACCAGGAGGTCACAGTTTGATTCCCAGTCAGGGCACATGCTTCGGTTGTGGACTCAATCCCCAGTAGGGGGCGTGCAGGAGGCAGCTGATCCATGATTCTCTCTCATCATTGATGTTTCTCTCTCTCCCTCTCCCTCCCTCTCTGAAATCAATAAAAATATATTTTTTAAAAATAAATTCTGGAAATTAAATTATAAATATGTATGTATTTTTCCTATGTAACAAGTTTGAATGTTTAAAGGTTAAAAAAACTATAGTGTTTAAAATCGAACATACAAAAAAAATAAAAAATAAAAAATAAAAATAAATAAAATCTAACATACAAGACCGGCAAATAATTTTCAAAGGAGTTCTGTCTACATGACAACTAGTTTAGATTATAAATGCTTTCATGGTAAAGAACATGTACCAAAAACATATTTATCAGACATAATAGGTACGTAACATATGTTTGCTAATTACTTGCCTTGAAAACCTCTGTTAAGTATAATCAAAAGAACAAATCAGGAAGATTACATAGTCAAATTAAATAATCTAAACTATATTGAGCCAGGAAACTATACTGAAACAGACTTATAGTTTTTATTGATTTTTAGAGAGAGAAGAAGGGAGAGAGAGAGACAGAAATATTGGGTGAGAGAGAAACATAGATCGGTTATCTCCTGTACATGCCCCAGCTAGGGATCAAACCTAAAACACAGGCATGTGCCCTGACCAGGAATCGAACCCTCAACCTTCTGATGTACAGACATTGCTCCAGCCAACCGAGTCACTGGGCCAGGGCAGACTGACAGTATTTAAAGGATATCTATAACTCAGTCATATAATTCAAATATTTTAATGCCACACTTTTCCTATCACAAAATTAATACATTCATTTTAAAAACACAGTAAAAGAAATGTAGAAAGAAAAGAAAATGGTAATTACACGTAACACAACCACAAGCAATAACCACTGTAATTTTTTGCTGTGTCCCTGTTCTGTTGATGCATATGCACGTTTAATTTCCCCGTGAAATTGGGATCTATTATATATACTACTTAGTGAGAAAATGTCTTCATTTAATATTCTGTGAACATTTCCCACTGTCATTAAATGGCCTTATAAAACAAGACACTTAATTGACTTAAATGACTTGATCATATGGAGAACCATAATTTAATATCTTACTGCCAATATTTTTCCAGTTTCTCACATTATAATTAATACTGCACGCTCACACATGCACACATCTTTTGGGCCAAATGTGATTATTTCTCTGGGGTGAATGCCTCACCCCAACTCCCCACACAATTACTAACCTTCTCCTTTATTAAAATCCGCAGAGCTTAACCCGGAAGGCGTGGAGTGCTTGGTGCAGAGGTTAGGAAAGCACTTGACCCTTCCCTTCCCCTCCCATCTGTTAACCTTTGACCCCGTGCCATTGAAGAGCTGCATGGTTTGAAGTCTGCAGGGGCAGGTGTAGGGTCAGCTGGTAATGTCCCCATTTCCCACCCACACCCATCCTTCACCTCTGGAGGGAATTGGAAAGAGAACCTGAAGGCAATTTCTCACAAGAGCCCCAATGTCGGGGGGGGGGGGGGGGGTGGGGTAGGGGACACAACTGCGTGAAGGACTGACCACCTACAAGATTGAAATAACAGAAAACAGCTCGGCCGGTGTTGCTGTGTGGTTGAGCGTCAGCCTATGAAACAGGAGGTCAGGGTTCGATTCCCGGTCAGGGCACATGCCCAGTTGCCGGATTGATCCCCAGTGGGGGGCGTGCAGGAGGCAGCTGATCCATGATTCTCTCTCATCATTGATGTTTCTACCTCCCTCTCCCTTCCTCTCTGAAATCAATACCAAAAAAAAATTGTTTTTTGATAAAAAACGCCAGCTGCTAAGAAATTTTAAAAAAAATTCTCCTTTCTCTGAAAGCTCAGGATCCTCACCCCCATGAAACCGGGGAGACCGGTTTGGCAGCTGCGGAACTGGATCGGTGACTCAGGGCCCACCATGCCCTTCAGGGCTGTGATGTTTTACGGGCAGTTGTCACCGGTGACACAGGAGTACACACATTCCAGACCCCTTTTGTTCATCAAAAGAGGAATACACGATGACGTTACAGAATAAATGGTTAGACGGCAGATCAAAGATAAACTCTGAATGACATCACTGGGTTCTTTCTGATAAAAGTTTAAAATGAACACACGGAACTGGAGGGAGAGTTTGAAAACCCCTGCTCCCCTTTCTAGCGCCTAACCAAACCAAACACACAAACTATCTCCATGCGCCTTAGCCCCTGCAAACAGCGTGGCCGCCCCCGGAGCCTGACTAGGTAAGTTCCTATCACTTCCCACCTGAGGATCCTGACAGCCAGACACAGCATTTGTTCAAACTGTACTATTAGCGTGTAATATGGGGAGCTGCTCTTTCACGCCCAGAACAACAAAAAGTTATGTGTGTAAAGGTGACTCATTATACTAATCTCCTACCCGCACAATGTCTGAGAACTACTGCACACTTCTTTAAGTGCTGGTCTTTCTCCCTCTATTTCTTGTGATTATGCACATGAATGTAATGTTATGTGTTAAAGCTAATCCTCACCTGAGGATAAATTTCCATTGACTTTTAGAGAGAGGGGAAGGGAAGGGGAGAGACAGAGAGAGAAAGAGAGAGAGAGAGAGAGGGAGAGAGACATTGATGTGAGAGAGACACATCGATTGGTTGCCTCCCACGCGCCCCACTTGAGCCTGCAGTGGAGGTACATGACCTTGACCAGAATCGAACCCAGGACCCTTCAGTCCAAGGGCCAGTGCCCTATCCACTGAACCGACCTGGCTAGGGCGGGGCGTTTTTATTTTGCGTTATCTTTAGCACCGAGACTACTCACACCCAAAGAAAGTAAACTCAGAATTACAGAAGGTGTCAGGAAGCAAAATCCTTGATTATTTTGTGGTTTTATTAATGAAATATATTTTTTTTAAAAATACTACTGACAAGATGCACTTCACAATGCCTCACTCGGAGAAATTACTGAAAACATGATTCTTACGAGCCCCTTACTACAATGTTTTGAAGCCCCTCGCCTGACGGTCAAGCTGCAGAACCCCCCGACAAGAAGTCAAAGGCAGCCCCAGGGGGCCTCCAGCAAGCCCCCCGCTTCTGCGAGGGAGTCAAGGGGTTAACAAGGTTCTACACGCCCTCTGAAACCGGACTGTCAGCCAGCAATTCGGGACATCAGCTGGGATCTAAACATTCAGAAGAGTGCAGCAAGGACTAAAACCTCTGAACAAGACAGTGAGCCCTAACCGGTGTGGCTCAGTGGATAGAGCCTCGGCCTGCGGACTGAAGGGTCCCAGGTTCGATTCCGGTCAAGGGCATGTACCTTGGTTGCGGGCACATCCCCAGTAGGGGGTGTGCAGGAGGCAGCTGATTGATGTCTCTCTCTCATCGATGTTTCTAACTCTCTATTCCTCTCCCTTCCTCTCTGTAAAAAAATCAATAAAATATATTTTTTTAAAAAAGAGAGAGAGAGCGAGACAACTGGAAAGACAAGGGAGGGTCAGGCTTTTAGAAACCAGCCAGTGATAATTCCAGAACCAAAAAGACACAATGGCAGAAAATTCTAGATGCAGGTCAACTTGGTTCACACCGCCATTCAGGGAGCACAGAGTATGAATTCTCAGGGGCCAAGTGCCTTGTTTCTTTTCTTTTTTTAAATATATTTTTATTGGTTTCAGAGAGGAAGGGAGAGGGATAGATAGAAACATCAATAACGAGAGAGAATCATGGATCGGCTGCCTCCTGCACGCCCCACATGGGGATCGAACTCACAACCCAGGCACGTGCCCTGACCGGGAATCGAACCTCGGACCTCCTCGTTCCTGGGGTGGACACTCAACCACGGAGCCACGCCGGCCGGGCGCCAAGTGCCTCTGATCCAGAGCACACACCCAGCACCTGAACAAGAAGCCAGCAGGGCTTGAGCACAGCCTGGGCTGAATCTCTCACAGGATGACAGGCTCCGCCCACAGTCTTTACTCGGAGTCCAACAATAACAGAGACCTGGGTGGGAGGGGCTGTGGAAAACCACTTCCAGGAGGATTTCTAAAATATTCGCAATTCTGCCCTAGCCGGTTTGGTCCAGTGGATAGAGTGTCGGCCTGCGGACCAAAGGGTCCCGGGTTCGATTCTGGTCAAGGGCAGGTACCTCGGTGGCAGGCTCCGCCCTGGCCCGGGCCCTGGTCAGGGCAAATGCAGGAGGCAACCAATCAATTGTTTCTCTCACATTGATGTGTCTCTGTTTTTCCCCACTTTCTTCCACTCTCCCTAAAAATCAATGGAAAAATATCCTCTGGTGAGTATTAACAACAACAAACAAACAGAATATCCCAAACCCTGTGGCATCTCCTCCCCCGCTTCCCGTGAAGACCTGCCCCCTGAGAAAACTCCCTCCTCTGGACACATCCCGTCTTCCTCCCAGCTACCCAGCCAACAAACTTAGTATCGTGAGAATCAGTCCCCGGCTGCCTGCAGGGGCGGCCGATCCTTCGCATCCCAGGGAAAGCAGAAAAAGACGAGGCGTTTGGTGGATAAAATAGCGCTCTCCGAGGGCAAAGGTCACTGTCAATGTTCACCCATTAGTGGAAAGTCAGCGCACATACATTGAGAGGCATGTTCACGCAGGGCCGAGTCCGACCCATACATCACAGGCCAGTGTCCCCCTCCCAACACGTGAATGTTACGTTTCAGCTGAGACACCCGTCCTCGGATCGGACGTCAACCTGACCTCGCTGATTAAGCTCCGCACTGCTTCTGTTCAGGACAAACAGGAAGATGTAAAAAACTCCCCCACGGCCACGGTGGGAGTTGCAGGCACCCCATCTGCAGCTGCTCAGCCCCAGCTTCTGCCCCCAAGTCAAGGGAAGGCTCCCGGCACGTTCCCCTGCTCTCCGTCACCCTCGGCAGCTGTGTTCTGATCGCTCCGGAGGATCCCTGCATCCTTCCACGCTTAAATTGTTGGCAAAAATCAGCAAAACAGCATAAGCCGCCTGTAACACATCCTGAGTGGACAACAGCAATGGGAGGAAACGAAGGCAGCATCCAGATTACCCCGAGGCCGTGGTGCACCGAATGCGATGAATACCAGGCAGCCTTTCTGTCTTCAAAGAACGTGAGGCTCATTTATCCCAACTAGGAGTTTGTTCCCCGCTTTGCATTTTTCATGGAAAGTGACAAGCCTATCTCTAAGTTTTACTCCCTTGCAGATCTTCATTTAAGAACATGGCCACTCTGCCCAGCTGGTGTTGAGCGTCGACCTATGAACCAGGAGGCCATGGGTTCGATTCCTGGTCAGGGCACATGCCGGGGTTGCAGGCTTGACCCCCAGTGTGAGGCGTGCAGGAGAAAGCCAGTCAATGATTCTCTCATCATTGATGTTTCTATCTCTCTCTCTCCCTCTCCCTTCCTCTCTGAAAGCAATAAAAATATTTAAAAAAACAAAATAAATCAACTGAGAAAAGCTCTATTAGAAGATTTGTTCTGTTGCCAGAATAGAATGAAAGCGCCATAAGAGCAACATCCCTGCGTGTACTCACCACCATGCCCCGAGTCCTTCTTGCTACTGGGCCGTACCGGACCCCTGAATGCCCATGTGCACCTGAGCGCCCACAACCTGACAGGCAACGCATTGACCCAATGAAAAACACTTTTTCTTTAGGTTTATGACTCACTCTATATAACCTTACGCGAATCACAATTGGGGGGGGGAGATAAAACTTATCAGATAGCCAAGTTCATCACCACTTTGAAAATACTGCCCATCACGTCTCCTTAATGTTGCTTTTACTGATAAACCCCATTTTTTGAGTTGCGAAACCTAAACCACTCAAGGAAGTAAGTTTGGTTTTAGGCAGAGTTGGTTGACGGGACAGGACGCTGAGCAGGAATGTCACCGCACACAAGGGCCACTCAACAAAAATGCAAATCCTAACCCTTTCCAAGGCCTAACCCTGCCCCCACCGGCCCTCCACCGATTCCTGGCCATGACACCCACCTTACGCTCAGGGACCGGGGAGTCCTTCCCTGAGGGAGTTAGTGCCCACCCACCCGGGTCTCACCCACACCGGAGTCTTTTGCTAACACACCGGCCACTCGGCCATCCGCTCGCCAGGACACTTACAGGACATGGGAAGTGCGCTCATCCCCCGAGGAGCAGCGCCCCAGCCTACAGGGTCGGGTTGTGGGAATGGTTCCGAATCTGCACAGTGAGGAGGTCTGACTGCAGGGTAACTGGGAGGCGCCTCGGAGGCCTGCAAGGCTGCAGCTGGTAAATCTGCTGACTGAGCCAGACACTTCCTGGGGGAGAGGATGGGGAGGCGGTGACCAGGTCCCTGCCCGCAGGGGCTCACACCCTGGGGCGCCCTGACTCACTTGGGAACCTCAGGATGCCAGAGGTGAAAGAGAGATCCTCATTTCAGACCGGATTATCCGCCCTGCCCGCCAAACAGGCCTCAGGCCACTCCGGCTTCTGCAACAGCAAGGAAACCCTGCTTCTGTGCTCCCAAGAGTTTGGGAAAGTTATCGCCTCTCCCCTTAGGTCCAGTCTCCCAGGAGAGGAGGAGGTGAGAGTTCGGTTTGAAAGTGGCCGAGGCGCGCAGGGCGGCACAGAAAACAAGTACACGCTACGGTTCGGCTGCTCCCCAGCCTGGGAGCCTGAGTCACACGCTCCGACCCGCCACGCCTCCCAGGTGCTGCGGCGTGGGAAGGACACGCGGGGCCAGTACCTGCTGGTGGAATGACAAGGAAACAGGAAGATTAGAGGCCGAGTCCCCTGGGAGCATCCTGGGGCCGTGCCTCCCACCGCAGGCACAGACCCAGCGCCCCCTTCGAGCCCGGTCCTGCGGGAGGGGCTGAGCGCCCGGGGGCCGGGCTGGGGAGGCGTCCAGAAAGCTCCCCAGACCCAGACGCTCGGCGACAGCAGCCATCAGACATCACCCGGATCTGCCGGCCCTAAAATTAGCAGAGCAGTTACTGCCACGCCTGCGTCAGAGCCTTCCCGTGGCCCGCCGCCAGCTTTAAACAAGTCGCCCACTTACTCCACCAGGGACACTCTCCTGGAGCAGCGCCAGCAGAGCAGCTCCATGGCTGCTCCCATCCCAGCCTCGCCGCGCAGGTTTGATAATTCACGGCCGCGGTGAGCAAAGTCCTGATGGGCTACGCCTGCAGGGGGGGGCAGGCGGAGGGGGTAAGGAGGGGGGCGGGAGGGCGGTGGGGGGGTGTTGCAAGCACTTACTCTTTTTTTAAAAATATATTTTATTGATTTTTTGCAGAGAGGAAAGGAGAGGGAGAGAGAGTCAGAAACATCAATGAGAAAAAAAATGATCAGCTGCCGCCTGCACACTCCCTACTGGGGATGTGCCCGCAACCAAGGTACTTGCCCTTGACCGGAATCGAACCTGGGACCCTTGAGTCCGCAGGCCAATGCTCTATCCACTGAGCCAAACCGGTTAGGGCGCAAGCACTTATTCTTTGGGTGAGTTAAGTACTCTGTGTAACAAACCCTTTTGATTACTTTTTTTCTTTTATATATATATATATATTTTTTTCTTAATGAATTTCAGAGAGGAAGGGAGAGGGAGAAAGAGACATAAACATGAATGATAAAAATCATTGATCAGCCGAAACCGGTTTGGCTCAGTGGATAGAGCGTCGGTCTGCGGACTGAAAGGTCCCAGGTTCGATTCCGGTCAAGGGCATGTACATTGGTTGCGGGCACATCCCCATTAGGGGGTGTGCAGGAGGCAGCTGATCGATGTTTCTCTCTCATCGATGTTTCTAGCTCTCTGTCCCTCTCCTTTCCTCTCTGTAAAAAATCAATAAAAAAAAGAAAAAAAAAAATCATTGATCAGCTGCCTCCTGCATGCTCTCTACTGGGGATGGAGCCCGCAACCCGGGCATGTGCCCTGACCGGGAATCGAACCGTGACCTCCTGGTTCATGGGCTGATGCTCAACCCCTGGCCGCGCCAGCTGGGCCCTTCTGAGTACAGTATTTACAGGGCTGAAATTTACTGAAGGGCTCCCGCTCCACTGGCTCCAACAAAAACCATGCGAATCTAGCAAAGTTGAAATGCAGAACAAAACCCGCTTTCCTCCTGTGGTGCTTGTTCTGATCTTGGCAAGGACTGGGGAGCTAAGGGAATGTTCTCTGCGCCACCACAGGGGAGCCCACGGCTCTCCAAGGAAGAACCGATAACCCGAGTCAACCAGCAGGCCGGCTACCTGGCTGCACAGGACAACATTTCCCACGGATGGCGGATGGTCCACTGACAGCCAGGACAGCAGGCGCGTTAGCCCAACCCTGGCCGCCGTGGCCCCTGTCGGGGCAGTTGGCGGGTAAGGCCACCGCTCCCACATGCCTGCACCTTCTCTCCTCCCTCCCTCTCGCTCTCTCCTTTCATTCATTCCTTTCATGACTCAGGGAGACCAGGCATGCCTCACCAGGCAGCTGTGGGCCAGAGGAACGAGCCTTGAGGACTGAGATTCAGAAAACCACGTGTTCTCTCTCATTAAACGTAATTTCTGCGTCAGGAAAGGGATAACCCCATCAGCCTTATAAGGTTCTCTCTTATAAGAGCATCCATGAAAGTCAGTACAGTAGCTGTTTTTAAATTTACCTTTAGAAATCTCTCCCCCACGTTCTTTATTCTGTCCCTAAGTCAAAAACAGCAGCCCTCCTCACTCACTCTTCTCATCGCTTACAGCTTTTTAAACAGGAAAAGAGATCAACTCTTTCATGAAAATGACATACAATAACTCTTAAACAATTAGGTGATTTTAATATTATTTAGGCTACTCTCTCAGCCTTCCCTACAGCTTTCAGCACAGCATTCCTTAGTACCCAAATTCCATCAAACAGGAGTTAAATGGAATTCCCCTAAATTCACATAACATAGGAATTGGTATGTCAGGATAGCAAGAATGAAAGACTTCTATCTGCAAGATTGAAGCTATGGTTTACTGAGCACCTACTATATTTAAGGCACCAGTAATATTCTAATGTCCTTTGCTGTCCTTAAAAGCACAGACTCAATGAAGGTACACGATACACCACCATTTCCTGTAGAAATGATCGCGGCTCATGGGCTGGGAGGTGAAGGCCAGGTAATCATTGACAGTAAGAGTCCGCACCTGGGCTTTTCAGTTCCTGATTCCAACAGGGCAGCAGTTGTCAGTTGGGACCAGACTTTGGAAGCTGGGGAGGTGCAACCCACACCTTCCCGTGAAAGTAAGGTCCCCCTTCTGCTCCGGGCACCCAGTCTCCCCACTTCCGCTCAGGGCACCCAGGCTCCCGGATCCACCCCGTCTGATGGCTGTGCTGGTTCTGATGGAACCTGGAACGCGGGGGTCTCCGCTGTTCCCTTCTGCAGAGCTGACTCCCAGGTCATTTCAAATAACCCAGAAAAGACACGACACGAGGTATAAAAGGTCCTTGCGTTAGATCCTCAACAGACACAGAACTTTGAAGCGACACGACTGAGGTCAACAAAAGCCAAGATACACGGCTCTCTCGTGTGCAAACCGCGGCTCTCCATCATCCTTAAACAAATATTTGTCTGCTAAGAGCCTGTCTGTGGCCAGACCGCTGGAGAGCAGGGCACAGCCGTAAACCAGAAACATCCCTGTCCAGACAGCCTTGTGTCCCACTGAGGAGAGACAGAAGGTAAACACGCAAAATCAATATGCAATAGAAAGCCAGGCAATGGTGAGCGCTATGGATTAGAATCAGGCCGCACTCGGGGGAGGGGAGCGTGCGGAGCAGGCTGGGGCGCTGGTTTAGCTTGCAGCTGAGGTGCACAGAGGCGGTGCCTTGCCCCCCCACCCCAGAGAGGGGGGACCCCCACACCTCCCTCACAATGGGGGAGGCTGTGGGCTCAGTCCTAGCCAATAATACACAAGCAGAACTATACTATTAGTTTGTACTTTCCAAGTTATACTTAACTTTTTTTCATTTTTTAACATGTCTTTATTGATATTAGAGAGGAAGGGAGAGAGAAATAGAAACATCAATGGTGAGAATCATGGATCGGCTGCCTCCTGCACGCCCCACACTAGGAGTCAAGCCCGAAACCTGGGCACGTGCCCTGACCAGGAATCAAACCGTGACCTCCTGGCTCATAGGTCGACACTCAACAAGCTATCCTTTCCCTTTAGAAGTTTCTGGATGAGCAAATGATTAGTTAGGTCTTCCACCGTGACCCTGGGTCTGGTGTCAGCTCTGTAGGATAGCACAGCGCTTCCTCAACAGCTGAGTTCAACCAGAAAGATTCCAAGAATAGTATCCCCCATTCCATTACCCACCCCTCCCCGCCCCAAAATGAAACCTCAAGCTAAGCAACCCACAACCAGTTCTGGAAGAGAACGGGCCAATGGGCCCATTAAGGGAAGAGCGAGTCCGAAGCCTCCCTTACCAGACACGCCCGAATTCCACCCCCACCCCAGGAGCCTAGAAATTGCTCCCACGTAGCCAGGAAGGCCCACCAGAGAGGGTGGAAGAGCAATGGACTCCAGGCTGGGCCCGCACATTTCAAAGGGTAACTCAGGTGCCCTTGAGGCCCAAAAGAAAAAGCTCCGATTTCTGTTTGTTTGTTAATTGATTGATTGATTGATTGACTGAATAGTTCACTGATTTTTCTGTTGTTGTTGAGGGAGAAGGAGTGAGAGAAACGTGGATGTGAGATGCACATCAATCAGCCACCTCCCGCATGCGCCCCACTGGGGATCGAACCACGGGCAATCCCTCAGTGCACAGGACCACACCCAACCAACTGAGCCACACAAAATACCACCCTTCTTAAAATTTATAATTTTATGTTTTATAATACCCGCATTTTAGCATGGTAGTTATACACATACATGTATGTAATACATTGTACACAGACACAAGCAAAGGTATGGACACAGACATCCATACACGGGCATTGAGCTGGGTGATTTTATATAGCGAGGATGCACATTGAAAAAAGTTCAGAAACCAAACTACAAAGAAACAACTGTTCTTTGGATGAAGGCCTTACATGCGTGAAACAACAGCATTTGTCCTGAAGGAAGAATCTAAAGACTTTCTTATCATTATTTCTCAGAAACGTCAATGCAAGAGCTATGCCTGAGCCACGTGAATATGCCCCGTTCAACCGGGAACCAAGTGCGTGACCAAAGCATCGCGCTGCTCCTTCTGCGTGCGGGTTATTCAGAGCTGAACAGAGCGGAGACTTCCCTGCAGGCTCCAGAGAGGCCTTTGCCGCGCCCTTGAAGAATTTAAATTAGGGGCCTTGCCCAGAGTAAGAGTTATCGCCAGAAATCACTTTTTATGGCCTGTGGATAGGGCAGGACAAGCTTCCAATTACTGGAAACCTGTTCTTACCGTCCTGAGAATGACCTTGCTCTCATCTGAAGTCCCACGCTGCCTCGCCGCACCCTGAGCTCAGAATGTCATGTGTCCCCCACTTTCCCTTTCCGTCTCGGACTCCCCCGCACCCCTGGGGTTCCCCTATGTACATTGGTAATTACATTTTGTTATTGTTTTTCTCTCGTTAATCGAATCTGTCTCCTGTAGACTGAATGATCAGACCAGCTGAAAGAACCTTAAAGGCAAGCCTCTCCCTCCCCCACATGGATGATACAGGCGACTCTGCCCTAAGCATCCGTTGGAAATCTTCTTAAAAGGCAACCAATTAGCCTACTTTGGAGTACTTTCCTGTCTCAGACAGCTCAACCAACCTGGCGCTTCTTTCAGCAGGTTCAGCTGCTGATGCCAAAGTGGGAAATTTGGAGTGAACCAATCAGCAGAGCTGGAGAGGCCCCGATGGCTGTTATTTGTGCAACAGGAAGAGGAGAGTACTAACTAATTAAAACACGGGGGGACGTGGGGAGAGATTAGGGTCTCTCCCCGATATCTGCAAACCACTCAAAATAAAGCCATACCAAGCCACCAAAACTGGTTTAAGAAAGCCCAACATCCTGATTTTTTTTTTTTTTTTACAATCTTTTCCGTGCCTAAGATCACAGATAACAGGGTGGCCCCAGTCATTAGACAGTCATTAAATATTTCTTAATCACCAATGCTGTGCACAGTATGGTTCGAGTTACTGGGAAACTCGGAATCTGACAACATTTCTTTCTCGGAATAACTTGGTGGGAAGAACCAGGAGAGGAGGTATGACATGGTCTTGGGGATACTTGTGTGGAAGAGGCGGAGCGATAGACGAGTTATAAGATATTAAGTGCATGAATACTTAACTGTAACCAAAGACATGTGACCCCCCTTGTAAACCTAGAAGGAAGTTTCTAGAGATACAATTCATGGTTCAGCCAGTTTAACAATTTATCACGGTTCGGCCAGTTTAACAAAGATATAAAAGACAATCTGAGCGCCCTAGCTCAGTGGTCGGCAAACTCATTAGCCAACAGAGCCAAATATCAACAGTACAACGATTGACATTTCTTTGAGAGCCACATTTTTTAAACTTAAACTTCTAACACCAGTTCTTCAGAATAGACTCGCCCAAGCCGTGGTATTTTGTGGAAGAGCCACACTCAAGGGGCCAAAGAGCCGCATGTGGCTCGCGAGCCGCAGTTTGCCGACCACGGCCCTAGCTGGTTTGGCTCATGGGTAGAGTGTCAGTTCGAGGACTGAAGGGTCCAGGGTTCGATTCCGGTCAAGGGCACATACCTGGGTTGCAGGCTTGACTCCTGGCCCTGGTCACAGGGCACGTGCAGGAGCCAACCAATCGATGTTGTCTCTCTCACATCGAGGATTCTCTCTCTGTCTCTCCCCCTCCCTTCCACTCTCTCTAAACATCCATGGAAAGACATCCTGGGGTGAGGGATTAACGACAACACAAAACAGTCTGATCTAATGTGAAAGCAGCATTTCTTGGGGGGCGGGGGGCAGGCAAAGGTGCTAAATATTAGAATCCATCTCCAACAGGCACCACAGGAAGAACGCGCTAAAATAAGGTAAGACGGAGCACAGTGATGTGAGGCTGCAGTGACACTGGCACGCGAGGAGAAGGCGTGGCTTCAGGGAGCATGTCACTAAGGACCCAGGGGCTTCGGTGAAGAGCAAACTCAGAGTCTGAGCAGCAGGACCATGGGAAAGTGAACGCAAACCTGGACTCCATCAGTACAAGCAGGACATGCAAGGGAGGAAGGGCATCCTACTCCACAAGGTCAAGTTGTAGGACACTTCAGAGCCCCACCCCACCAGGCCAGGCTCTGTTCAGTGAGAAACTGTGGGTCGCGACCCCTTTGGGGGTCGAACGACCCTTTCACAGGGGTCGCCTAAGACCATCGAGGAGATGCCTCTATGTGCTGAGACCACAAGGGAGGAGAACTTAAAGGAGGAGGTAGACGTAGATTCAGTGCTACAGGTAAAAGAACCTTCTGGTCACCAAAACATCAGAAAGGCCCGCCCGGTGTGGCTCAGGGGTTGAGCCTCGACCTATGAGCCAGGAGGTCACAGTTCAATTCCCAGTCAGGGCACATGCCCGGGTTGCGGGCTCCATCTCACAGGAGGCAGCCGATCCATTATTCTCACATCATTGATGCTTCTCTCTCTCTCTCTCTCCCTCTCCTTCTTCTCTGAAATCAATAAAAATATCTATTTTTTTTTTAAAAAGCATCAGGGAGGAGGAGCTCTCCGCCCTTCCTGGCGAGGTTCCGTTATCACCGGAAGACTCCTTGCCGAGTATATAAAGGGAGCCAAGCGTCAAAGATGAGTTAGTTGAGCTGGTCAGGGACTTTCAAGTCGTGGTACTTACTAGACTTTGCACTGGTCCATGCAAAAGGAAAAAATGTCTGGCGGGGAGGAGGGGGAGAAGCGGGGGTGCGTGCGCATGTGCATATGGGGGTGCATACATAGGCATGCGTGGAGGTAATTTCAACAAATGTCTCCTCTGGATGGGAAGACCTTTTGTTTTTTTTAAATATATTTTATTGATTTTTTACAGAGAGGAAGGGAGAGGGATAGAGAGTTAGAAACATCGATGAGAGAGAAACATCCATCAGCTGCCTCCTGCACACGCCCTAGTGGGGATGTGCCCGCAACCAAGGTACATGCCCTTGACCGAAATCGAACCTGGGACCCTTCAGTCTGCAGGCCGACGCTCTATCCACTGAGCCAAACCGGTTAGGGCGATGGGAAGACCTTTTAGCCTCTCATTTCCATCCAGTGGCACTGTATATCGATGACATGCATGGGCGGTAGATAGTAATTGCTGTTGTTACTGTTCAATGCAGTAACGTCAAATACTGACAAGTATGATGATCACTACAATTTGCTCTGTGCTACAGGTGGATGAAAAGAAAACGAGGAACAGCACAACCCTAAGGCCTAGGACTCGACACAACTTCCTCAACTGCACCTTTTGCTCTTTCCTGTCACGGAACTTGGCTATACAACGTTCCACAGGAGCATCAAGAAGCAAGAAACTGGGTTACAACGAACGTGAGATCTCTGTGAACCAAGTTCAGAAAGCATCAAAATAATTTATCTCAAGTGTGAAGCATTTAAATGCCTATCACACTCTTACCCTTCCTTTAGAAGGAGTCAGACAAGTACACATAAGGAACTGTTTGACATTGAAATTGGGACTCAAGAGAACTGTTGGCCCAGAAAGAAACTCACTACAGACTGATTCATTCGCCTCTCAGCATAACCATTATGGCTTGTCTCATTTTCGGTTCTTATAAGTGTTTTTCTTGTATCACATGATCTCACGCATCTAGGGGAAATAATGAACAACATAAACTGATGAACAAAAACAGACCTGGAGACAGGGAAGCATTGATCAGACTGTCAAACCTCAGAGGGAAGGCAGGGGAGGGTGGGGGTAGGGGGTAGAGATCAACCAGAGGACTTGTATGCATGCATATGAGCCTAACCAGTGGTCACGGACACCAGGGGGGTGGGGGCATGCGTGGGGAGGGGTTTGGGATGGGAATGGGGGGATGAGGACAATTATGTGATATCATAATCAATAAAGAAACTTAAAAAAATAAAATAAAAGGAGTCAGATTTTTTTTTAAAGGAGTAGAAGGATTGGAACAGAAAAGCTATTTCTGAATCACCGACTTCAAGGTAAACCAAGTAAGAGAACACCTGTCATGAACATTCACATACAAACTCACCACATGAGCCTAAGAAAGGAAAGACCATCATGGAAAATGTAGCCCATCTCACTCAGCAGTCATTTTCATGCCTCTAAAACGTCTACTTTAACTGTTAAAGAAACTCCATCCAAACTCATTTGCAACAGGCAAACTGGTATTCCTTGTCCCTGGTGCCCAGGGCTCTTTCTGTCCTGTCACCTGCAGAGGAATTAGGCACATAAACGGAAGGAGAAATCTGGAATATGGGTTCCTGTATGCTTTAGGGCTGCAGTGCCTTCTTCATTCAAGTTCAAACAGACGGGGGCGGACACTTTGCTTTTCAGTTAACAATGCCTGAATTTTCTTCCCATTCAGCATATCTTTGAAAGGGTTTGTCATCCTAAATCCTAAATTCAAAGACTCGATGTCTTTCCCAGACTAAAAACAAACAAAAAAACAACCTTGCATTGACCAGCAGGGGGGGAGGGGGGCACGGGCGCGGGGGGGGGGGGGGGGGGGGGCGGCTATAAACAGAATGCTTTGCAAAGTATGCAGAAAATATGCAACCCCTTTTAGGCTACTTTTGATGACCAAGCACAGCACTTTTTAAACCAGCTTCAATTACCAGACAATTGCCCTTCAGGACAGCTCACTAGTATTGCTTCACTTTCAAGAATAGATTTTTGAAAAGAGTAACCCATCACCCCTTTGCCTCAGGTTAAAAAAACAAAAAAAAATCCCCCACGGCAGACAGGTGTTTTACTGAGCTCAGGTATCAAAAATTCTTCAAAATACCATTTTAGTCCTGGGGTGGGGGTAGAGGGGTGGAGGGTGGAGGGTGGGGGCGGGGGGACTGGCAAACCCATATTACACAGCTCTGACTGCCCAATCATGATGCTCCGATAATCCCCCTACTCCATTCCATACAAGTAAAGCTCTCTGAGAAAGGCTAAAATATTAAAACAGAAGCCTTTGAGCCCAGCTGGCGTAGCTCAGCAGTTGAGCGTTGTTGACCTATGAACCATGAGGTCACGGTTTGATTGCAGGCTCGATTCTCAGCGTGGGGCGTGCAGGAGGCAGCCCATCAATGATTCTCTCTCATCGTTGATGTTTCTCTCTCCACCTCTCCCTTTCTCTCTGAAATCTCTCTCTCTCTCTATATATATATATATATATATATGTATATGTTAAAAAGCATTTGATGAAAAATATACACTTAGGCCAGCTGGAGAAAATCGGCAGCTTCCCCTCCATACCTGCAATTTATCTCCTGCTTTCCTTTCCGGACCAAATGCTTATACCGCTTGTTATCCGAGCTGGCGTCACCCCACCTATAGGTAGCATGTGGGTACTGATAAAAGCTGTTTCTGATTTCATTTCCCATTTCCCAGATGTTTGCTAGAGAGTTCTTTTTTTTTTTCTCTCTCTCTCTCTCTCCCTTCAGCTATTTATGAATACGCTCTGATTTAGAACAAACAAATTCAACATGTTATATTTTAAGCTGAGCGAGACACACAATAAATGACAGCTACCAAGATAATTGCAAAATATCTCTCCAGCTTACATAAATACGCTTGCCTACCTAGGCAAGATCTGGGCAGGCTGCTGTGGTCTTGCTTTAGAAAAAAAAAAAGAAAGAAAAAAGCACTTAAGACAGGTAACAGAAGCAGCTGCTGAAACAGCCAAGTGAGGCTATTGAACTTCTCATAAAAGGGATTGTGCTTAGAAGTGAAAAGCCAAATATCAACTGTCAACTGGGGGGGAGGGGGGGGAAGGGATGTTCCTCACATAATTCTTGGTATAAATCATGCACACATACTTCAACGACATCCCTTCCCCAGATGCATCCGGGGAGATTTTAGCCTGAATCAATCCTGACTGCATCCAAAACTCAAGAAGGATCGGATCCTGCCTCCCCAGGAACAAATTCTCGTCTACCTCTCCGAATCAAGCAGCTGAACTCTGACCTCAAGGCGTCAACCTAAGTGGAACTGTTTGCATAGAATTACAGACCTCACCGGAGAACTCTGCAATTTCTTCAGATTAAGTCACAACCAGGACACAGACGTCCTGAAACTGGTGACTTAGAGACAGTTAGCCAAGTTGTCTCTTAGAATTCACCTTTGGGAAGGCCGAAATCAGAGGCCACCTTCGGGTACCTAAATAAATACTGGTTTTATGGGGAAGGAACGCAGTTCAAAGGAAGTGACACTATTGGGAGTTTTTCCCCCTCCCATTACTAATTGTAAAACTGGAGAAGGGGGGGGGGCGGGGAACCACAATAAAAACCCTGATTGCCTCTAGACGTAGGCAACGCAAAAGCCCAGTCGCCTCCACGCCTGTCATAAGAAAGCCATCTAGTGTTAACATTTAGCAATGAAAGCTGCAGACAAAAGAGGCAGAAAAGACATCTCTGAGCGACTATTTGGAACTTACTGAGCAAACCTAGGAGAATCGCCAAGCCTCTTTGTTTTTTAAAAATAAAAAAAAAATAAATAAGTAAATAAATAAGCCACCCCTATCAAAACCAAGTCTAACCCTAAGCACAATCCAAAAATCTCTTTACCATTTTCCATTTTGACCCAAATCCTGTTGGGAGGCCGGGATGCTGCTGTGCCCCGCGCACTTGAGGTTCGCAGCCCGCGCGGCGCGCCGGGGAGTCGGCTGGGGCTGGAGTCATTGAACCGGAGCCGGTTAATGATGACAAATCCCTCCCGGGGGGGCCATGCCAACTTGTTTTCCTGCCCGCCAAGCCCGGGCTCCCGCTCCCCAGAGGAGGAACCGAGATGGATCGCGCTCGGGTTTTGCAAATGCACTGGGGGTGCCCGCGGGGGACACACTCCCAGGACGCGGCCCGACTAGCTCGGGTCCATCACGCTGCGGGGACCCGACCCGGGGCCGAGCGCGGAGGGCGCCGCGAACCTGGGCGCCCGGGCGGCGGCGGCGGCGGCGGGGCGTCCGACTCCGAAGGAAGGTCGCGCCGAGTCCGAGGGTCGCCGGCCACTCGGGGTCCCGCAAAGGCGAGGGGGGGGGGGTGGGAGGGTGGAGGGTGGAGGGGGTGCCGGCGCGGCGGGGGCTCTGGAACCGGCTCCCAGGGAGGGAATCGCCGCGGCAAGTTCGGCAACAACCCCGCCCGGGCACCCTCTCCCCTTCCCTCCGAGGTTAGTCACCGAGGAGGCGCCGGGCACCCCGAGGAGGTCCCCATTCGTGCGCGTGTCACGGAGACGGAAATAACCTTCCAGCCGATCGATCGGCAACTTTGGGAGATGGAGCGGCGGCGGCGGCGGCTCCGCTTTGCACCGGGCTGGACCCCAGCGCCCAAGCCCCCCGCAAAGCGCCCCGCCGCCAGCCCCCCGAGGCGCCCCGAGGCAGCCCCTCCCCGCGGGGCAGTCCCCGCCGAGCCCGGCCCCAGACGCCACCCGCGGGCTCCCGTCCGCTCGCCCCAACACGCACCTCAGAGACGCGGCCGCCGGGACCTACCGGGGCCGCAGCCTGGCCGCCCGCCGCCGCGCTCTGCCCATCGGCCCCGACTCGGCCCGCGCCGGGCTCCGCGAGAGGCGGCCGGACCCTCCGGGAGGCGGCGCCGGAGCTGTCGGCCTGCGATCGGGCGATCCGGCGGCCGGGCGGCCGGGCAGGGCGCGCGCGCTGCTCCTCCGGCGCCGCCGCCGCCGCCGTCCGCGTCCTCCTCGCGCTCCGCCGGCTCTGCCCGGGCTCCAGACGCCGCCGCCGCCCGCCCGCCGCAGGTCCCGCCCCCCGCCCGCGCCGCGGCCTCCTATTGGCCGCCGCTTGCAGGCCCCCTCGGCCCCGCCCTGCCATTGGGCGCTGGCTCAGTCCGTCCCGCGGGGTCTCGGGCTTCGGGAGCAGCCGGTGCGCGGTTCCCAGACCGCGGTGCGGGCGGGAGTGGACGGTACCCGAGGGGCTCGGCCCCTGCCCAGGGCCCGGGCCGCGGTCTCGGGGAGGGGGTGCAGCCACCCTGGGCCTGCCCCCCTAGAAAGCCGTCGCCGTCCTCCTCCGGACCCTTTTGCCTCTCCCACAGGGAGACGTGAACCCCGAAGCGGGCCCCCGAACTGCCCCCCCTGCGCAGTCGCGACCCCGCCCGGCCTCCGCTCGGAAGTGGGGAGAACCGTACCCTCGGGTCGTTCGGGTCCCCGCGCCTCGAAGCCGTGGGTGTCGCCGCCCATGAGACCCAGGCAGCCGCGGGCGCTGCGCGGGGACCTGCCCGGGACGCCGCAGAGTCACCGCAGACGGCGACCCCAAGAAGAACTGCATCACCGTGTTCACCAGACGGCAGAGGGGCAGCCCTACTGTGTGCCAGCCCCTACTGTGTGCCAGCCCCGCGGGACGCCCTGAAATCTCCCAGGCTGTACCCCTACTGTGTGCCAGCCCCTACTGTGTGCCAGCCCCGCGGGACGCCCCGAAATCTCCCAGGCTGTACCCCTACTGTGTGCCAGCCCCTACACTGTACCAGCCCCTACTGTGTGCCAGCCCCGCGGGACGCCCCGAAATCGCCGAGGCTGTAGCCCTACTGTGTGCCAGCCCCGAGGACCAGGCGGGGAGCGCTCTCGGACCTCCCAGGCAGTGCCCCTGCGCCCCGTGGCTGGGCTGGGAGGTTGCACTGAGAAACGCATCAGTGATTCGAACTTTAGAACGAGGTTCTGTAGGGGGCGGTGCTCAGAAACGCTAGGAAGGGGAGACCTTTCGGGGTCAGGAGGGAGGCTGGGAGAGAGAGGCACGCAGTCCCCTGCCCAGCCCCTACGGCCCACCCCGCCCTCCAAGCGGGCCTCCACCCCAGGAAGCAATGCTCCTGGATCTTTATTCCCACCAGGAAATGAACGATTTATACCCGTCCTCTCTATCTTTTATTAAAAGTATATTTTCACTGATTTCAGAGAGGAAGGGAGAGGGAGAGATAGAAACATCCAGGATGAGAGAGAATCATGGATCGGCTGCCTCCTGCACGCCCTACACTGGGGATCGAGCCCGCAACCCGGGCCTGTGCCCTGACCGGTAACCAACTGTGCCCTCCTGGTTCATAGGTCGATGCTCCACCGCTGAGCCAACCCGCCTAGGGTCCCGTCTTCTCCATTTTTCCTTGAAGATGTCGCTCTCCCAGGAGGAAGCATTGCCTGAAACGATTCGTTGTAGAGGATCTCTGGAGACTTACTAGTATGTAAGCTAGACTGGAGCTGCCCTTGCCTACAGGGTAGGGGGGTCACAGCCCCCCCAGCAGGAGTGGGGGTCACAGCCCCCCAGCAGGAGTGGGGGTCACAGCCCCCCAGCAGGAGTGGCCTGGTGTGAGTAGCTCTCACCTTCCAGCCCCACCAGAAGGGTTCCTGAGCCGGGTTTAGGGGGCGCTGAGCTTCCTGAGACCGGATTGGGGGTTCCAGTTCCTCCCTTTCCAGAGTCAGACTTCTTCCTGCAGCTATAACGTCTGTACGCGCCTATCACACACACACGCCCAGAACATAACCTGAGGAACGTCAGCGGCGGCCCCTCCCATGCTGTATTTCTCCCTGGCCTAAGGCTTGGACAGATTGTACAATCCTTGTATCTCTTTATAAAATATGGGTGCCATCCGTGGGAATTGGGGATAATAAAACCTGCCACCGAGCAAGGCGATGACCTGGGGAAGTTCCCGCATTCTCCCGGTTTGGACGGGCACCCGCCTGTCCCGTCGTTCTCAGCATTTACAAGGTCGTCATTTCCTCGTCCAACAGTTGTGGAGACCGGGGGAATGTTCCAGAAAGGGCTCGGCACAGCAGATATATAAAGCTACAGAGGACATAGACCAGGCCCGCGGGCCACATGCGGGTGTTTTTGCCGTTTTGTTTTTTTATTTCAAAATAAGATATGTGCAGTGTGCATAGGAATTGGTTCATAGTTTTTTTTTAAAAAAAACTATAGTCCGGCTCTCCAACCGTCTGAGGGACAGTGAACTGGCCCCCTGTTTAAAAAGTCTGGGGACCCCTGACATAGACCCTGGGCTCCCGGAACTCACACCAGGTGGGAACAAAACCCCGAAGGGGCAGCCATGGAGGGACATACTTGGCGCCATAGCTGGTATCGCCGCGCATCTCACGCTTCATGTAATTGCACGTGGCATTGGCCTTCCCTCTGTTCTGTCACAAGGGCCACAAGAATAGAACCACAGCCCTAGCCGGTGTGGCTCAGTGGCTAGAGCATCGGCCTGTGGACCAAAGGGTCCCGGGTTCCATTCCGGTCAAGGGCACGTACCTCGGTTGCAGGATCCTCCCCTGCCCAGGCTCTGGTCGGGGCCAGTGCGGGAGGCAACCCATCGGCGTGTTTCTCTCACATCGATATTTCTCTCTGTCTCTCCCTCTCTCTTCCACTCTCCCTGAAAATCAGTGGGACCATATCCTCGGGTGAGGATGAACCAAAAAGAACTACATCTCCCACCGGGTGCTGACTCCCGAGGCAGTGACTGCCTGACTCCGTGGGTTGTCCCTGTGGTGGCTCTTGCGAAGGCAGCTACCATTGTCCATTGTCTGATAAGCACGTGCGGCGTGTTCCCTGAAGTCCCGCACAGAATGAGCTGATCAGGGAAGTCCCGCCAGACACCCTCCGTGACCGTGTTGCCCGCAATTCTCTTCCTCTCCCCCCTTCCCACTCTCTTCTTGGGGTTTGCAAACTACAGTGGAAATAGCCTACGCTCTTTGGCCACTAGCAACGTTGGTGGCATTTTTTTAAAGTCCATGAGAGTTTCTGACTTTCTCAGAACTCAGGACACATGCTACCCTCCGTCATCAGAATGTTCCTCCAGGCCGGCGTGGCTCAGTGGTTGAGCCTCGACCTATGATCCAGGAGGTCACGGTTCGATTCCCGGTCAGGGCACGTGCCTGGGTTGCGGGCTTGATCCCCAGTGTGGGGCGTGCAGGAGGCAGCCGATCCATGATTCTCTCTCATCGTTGAATGTTTCTATCCCTCTCAACCTCTCCCTTCCTCTCTGAAATCAATAATCCTATCTAATAAAGAGGGAATATGCTAATTGACCCTCACGCCGTTGCAAAGATGGCGGCGCCCACAGCCAATAAGGAGGGAATATGCTAATTGACTGCCCCGCCCTCAAAGATGGCGCCTGCCTCTGGAGTCCCTCAGTCTCCTCAGCCCCCAAGCTGTCCAGGACCGGCCCGAGGCTCAGGTAACCAGGGCTGGCCGAGGCTTGCACTGCCAGCAGTGGCAGCAGCAGAGGTGTGATGGGGCGTCGCCTTCCCCTGATCGCCAGGTCGCCTCCTGTCCCTGAGGGCTCCCGGACTGTGAGAGGAGGCAGGCCGGGCTGGGAGACCCCCCCTCCTCCAGTGCATGAATTTTCATGCACTGGGCCTCTAGTAAAAAAAAAAAAAAAAAAGGATCAGGGGGGAAGTGCCCAGGACCACCAATCAGCGGTGCCCGCAGAGAGAACAGGGAGGCCAAGGGCAGAAGGCAAAGCTTGCCTCAACCAGGGAGGCTGCACCTGGCATCTCAAGCCTGCCTGGTGGGGAAGAGAAAAGAGGGCAGTGCTGGCGAGAGGAGGCACAGTGGCTGGAGAGCAGGAACCGACCGAGCCAGGCACGCGTGGGAAACAGCCGTGCCCTTTGCCCTTTGTCTGCTTACAGAACCAGCACTTCCCTGGTGCCGGGTCCATGCCGGTCCTGTTTTCTGCTTAGAGGGCGGTCCTCCCACATGGATGAGCCCACAGGCACGGCTGCCTCTTTCCTTCAAAACGGGAACCTCTCGCCCGGCCGGCGTGGCTCAGTGGTTGAGTGTCGACCTTTGAACCAGGAAGTTAGATATAGTTCGATTCCCGGTCAGAGCACGTGCCCGGGTTGTGGGCTCGATCCCCAGTGTGGGGCGTGCGGGAGGCAGCTGATCCATGATTCTCTCTCATCGTGGATGTTTCTCTCTCTCTCTCTCCCTCTCCCTTCCTCTCTGACATCAATAAAAAATGTATTTTAAAAAAACACACAAACTAACCAAAACAGAAACCTCTCGCCATAGAAACGTGTTAGGATCTGGTCTTGTGTAGTAAAATAAGAAGTAGCCAGTTGTGCTGCAATTTCATTTTTTAAAATATAATTTTTAAAATTATATACTTTTTATATATATATTTTTTATTGATTTTTTTTTTTTTTTACAGAGAGGAAGGGAGAGGGATAGAGAGTTAGAAACATCGATGAGAGAGAAACATCCATCAGCTGCCTCCTGCACACCCCCCACTGGGGATGTGCCCGCAACCAAGGTACATGCCCTTGACCGGAATCGAGCCCGGGTCCCTTGAGTCCGCAGGCCGACGCTCTATCCACTGAGCCAGACCAGTTAGGGCAAAATTATATACTTTTTAAAAAATGTAATTAACCACTGAGCCACGCCGGCCGGGCATCGGCTACAACTTTAAAAACTGGTTGAGCGGCAGCTGAGAAAGCCGGGCTGCTGGGGCTGGTATACCAGTGGCCTCCTGTAGCGGTCGCTACCCCATGCACTCCATATCACATTCTCTCCGCAGGAGCCTAAGAAGAAACCCCTCTGATAAAAAAAAATCAATGCTGCAGTTCTATCTGGAGGACCACGGAGCAGTGCTCAGTTCTGCTTGGGAATGCGGAAGATTATTACGTATAAATATCAAGTCCACCCTCAAGGAAGGACAGAGCAGCTGCGATGGCACCTTTCCATAGGAGACGGTTCTAAGGACAGTGCAGCCCTTGCCAGTGTGGCTCAGTGGATAGAGCGGAAGGGTCCCGGGTTCGAGTCCGGTCAAGGGCACGTACCTCGGTGGCAGGCTCCTCCCCGGCCCAGGCCCTGGTCGGGGCGCATGCAGGAGGCAACCAATCGATGTGTTTCTCTCACATCGATGTTTCTCTCTGTCTTTCCTTCTCTCGTCCACTCTTTCTCTAAAAATCAATGGGAAAATGTCCTTGGGTGAGGATTAAAAAAAAAATAAATAAAAACAGTACAAAGGTGGTACATTCACATTTTAATTTTGTCCAGATGTGTCCCATGGACATCTGGAAAGGCAGTGTTGATGGAGGGATCAGAGGTCAATGACTGATACCTTTCAGAAGAAAATGGTTTCTTGCTTTCTTTTAAAAATATATACATTTTTATCGATTTCAGAGAGGAAGGGAGAGAGAGAGAGAGAAACATCCATGATGAGAGAGAATCATGGATCGGCGGCCTCCGGCACGTCCCCTACTGGGGATCGAGCCCACAACCCGGGCATGTGCCCTGACGGGCAATCAAACCGTGACCTCCTGGTTCATAGGTCGATGCTCGACCACTGAGCCACACTGTCCAGCCTCACCTCACCTCACCTCGCTTTTTTTTTTTTTAAATAAATATTTTTATTTATTTCATAGAGGAAGGGAGAGGGGAGAGAGAGAGAGAGAGAAACATCTATGATGAGAGAGAATCATGGATCGGCTGCCTCCTGCGCGCCCCACGCTGGGGATCGAGCCCACAACCAACCCGGGCATGTGCCCTTGACTGGAATCGAACCTGGGACCCTTCAGTCCACAGGCTGACACTCTATCCACTGAGCCACACCAGCTAGGGCTCACCTCACTTTTTTTAAAAAAAAAACAACAACACCTCAACTGCATGTGACCCAAAAGCATCTCCCACCTCTGCCTGGCTCTGGCAGCCCACATCGTGGGTTTTCTCGGGAGCCCTTTGGTGTCAGACACTCCTGGCTGGTGTGGGAGTTCTTAGACGCACGGTTCCATTTTCCTCGTCTGCACATGGCGTTTCCTTCCTCCCAGGGCGGCGGCGACAATCCCACGTGACTTGGCGAGAAGGGCCTGGCCCAGTAGCTGGCACGCCGTGGTCCTCACTGTGAACCAACCACCGTCTCGCCCTCTTCCACGCGGGACCCGCAGGGAACCTGACACGGGGGAGGGCTTGCTAAGCAACTGGTGAATGAAGGAAGGAGCAGGTGGAGGCGGCTTTTCTTCCTGCCAGAGGAGATTTATATCTGAGTCCTCCACGTTCTTAATTTTTATTTTTGTTTTATCCTCACCGGAGGATACTTCTCCATTGGTTTTTTTAGCGAGAGTGGAAGGGAGGGGGAGAGACAGAGAGAGAGAGAGAGAGAACATCGATGTGAGAGAGACACATCCACTGGTTGCCTCCCATGACCGGAATCGAACCCGGGACACTTCAGTCCGCAGGCCGACGCTCTCTCTGCTGAGTCCTCCAGATTTTATTCCTACTTGGGACTTAGAGTATCCTTTAATCAGCGCTTTTGGCTCTACTTTTAAGAAAGAAAACAAGGTAAAAACATGTAAATGGAATTGATCTCTGAGCGCTGCTATTCTATACCACTAGGTGGCGTCTATTAATAATAACTCAAAACTACCACATACTAAACGGGGTAACTTCTAAAGAAATTAATACAGAAAAGGCATATCCTAGCTAATAAAGATGGAATATGCAAATTGGCCATCACTTTTCGACAAAGATAGCGGCGCCCACAGCCAATAAGGAGGGAATATGCAAATTGACGCGACAAAGATGATGGTGGCCGGGCTGGGACGCTTGCATCATCTCCATGGCAACAACGCAGGCATTCCGCCCCACCCCAGCCACTCTGGGCCTCTGGGCAGCACTCGAAGGTGGAAGGGGGCTCCGGGCTGGAGCTAAGGCGAAAGGTGGCAGCCAGCGCGAAGGCCCGGGTCCAGAGTGCCGGCAGCCAGGGGAAGAAGGCCTATTCTTGCACGAATCTTCGTGCATTGGGCCTCTAATATATATTTGGCCCACTACCCCAAACAGACTTCCGGTTCAAATCCCTTCCTGAGCTCCGAGCCTACATGCCCCTCGGCTGGCTGACGTTCAGACCTCCCGCCATCTGGCTCCGTCAGCTCCCTGCATCTCTCGGGAACAGTGGCCACTGCAGACTCAGCCCAGACCCGCAAACAGCACTGGCACATCGGTGGCCGTGCCCTGCGGGAGGCGGCAGGAGCAGCAGGGCCTGTCGGGGGGCTGGGGCCGGGAGGAGGGGGGCCAAAGAGGCTCAGGGAGGTGCAGGAATGGGACAGGTGTGGCTTTACCCAAACCCAGAAAGGAAGCTGAGCTCCTACTGGCTGCAGTGGCCCAGGAGCTGCGAGGCACCTGGTGGGAGCCCCAGAGCCCCCGGTAGAATCAGTCTTGTGCACTTGAGGCCCACTCCTTGAACTTGCCCATCACGGTGTACAGGTGGGGGTGAGAGCCAAAGCAAGACCTGTGAGCCTGGCCAGCGTGGCTCAGCGGATGAGCGTCAACCTATGAACCATGAGGTCACGGTTCGATTCCCGGTCGGGGCACATGCCCGGGTTGTGGGTTCGATCCCCAGTGTGGGGCGTGCAGGAGACAGCCGATCCATGATTCTCTCTCATCATGGATGTTCCTATCTCTGTCCCTCTCGCCTCTCCCTTCCCCGCTGAAATAAATAAAAATACATTTAAAAAGGGGGGGGGGGGGGGGGGAGGAAGACCTGTGATTATCTGAGCATGGCCCTCTGTCCCTGAATTCAGCCTGGGAATCTGTGGTCAGGTTCAAGTTAAGTGTCTGTGTCGCCAAGAGGTGTCGATACAGTTCTTCGTTATTACTGTAACAGGTGCAAACCACGTCTCGTTTCTCTAACCACGTCCGATAAGAGATGGAGATAAGTCTGTCAGAGCGGCTTGGCCACTGCTCAGGCGCGCTGAGGGCTGCTGTGCGGGCCCGCTTGGTTTTGGAGAGGACAGCACGGGGGTGGGCGGGACGCGGGCATTTTTTGCACCTCTGAGGTATCAAACCTGGAAAATGCAAATGGGCTTTTTATTTTTTAAATCCTCACCCGAGGATATCTTTCCATTGATTTTTAGAGAAAGTGGAAGAGAGAGGGAGAGTCAGAGAGAAACACATCGATTGGTTGCTTCCTGCATGCACCCTGACCGGGGCCTTGACCAGAATCGAACCCGGGACCCTTTGGTCTGCAGGCCGAAGCTCTATCCACTGCGCCACACCAGCTAGGGCGGCCGGGAAACCTTTCGAAGGTTAGTGCGTTGGTTCAGACCGCTTCTGATCGCCTAGTAATTGCCCGCCTAGGACCGTCTCTGTAGCCGGCGTTCTCCAGGTAGGGAACAGACGTGGCACCTGAAGCTCACAGCAGCCCAGGCGTCATCCGACATCCGACGGCCGAGATCATTAGTCACGTGCCCCAAACATGCAGCCTGGCCATTCCTTGCCATTCCCACTGTTGACTGTTACTCAGTAGTCTCCCCAAGTAAAGCCCCACCCCGAAGAAGAATATTGTAACCATGTTTTCGTCTATCTATACACTAAGTGGCCAGATTATGATGATCTCTGAACGCATAATAATCTGGCCACTCAGTGTGTGTGTGTGTGTGTGTGTGTGTGTGTGTGTGTGTGTGTGTATGTATTAGAGGCCCGGTGCATGAATTTGTGCATGGGGCGGGGGTGGGGGGGTCCGGCCAGCCTGGCCAGGGGGAGGGGACATGGGCGGTTGGCCAGCCTGCCTGCTGGTCGAACTCCTGGTCGAGGGGACAATTTGCATATTAGCCTTTTATTATATAGGATATACACTGAGTGGCCGGATGATTATGCGTTCAGGGATCATCATCATCTGGCCACTCCGTGTGTATGTACACACACCTTAGTGGTACCTTCCCACAGGCCTCCCAGGGGCTCAGAGAACACACCACCTTCCATTCCGTGGCTCTGGTTCAGCGGTTTCTCAGCCAGGACCTATCCAGCCAAGACTGACAACATACAATTATCACCGTGAGGATCCCCACTTGGGAAATTGGCTGGTATTCATGTGGAACAATAAGATCAAATCTGCTGGCACTTGGCTCCCAATCGTGGGTATCCAGAGGGAATCGGAGGCAGGGAGGTCATTGTGTGCGAGAGCGGGGGCTGCAGGGGGAGACTCCCAGGAGGAAAGTGCATCGTGTCAACTGTAAACATGCCGTGGAAGCGCTGAGCTCGTTCGTCCCAAACATCCCGTCTCCCCTTTTCTGGAAGGTGACACCAGTCATCCTGGTCTCCTACGTGCTGTGTGGAGATGAGAGAATCTCTGTAGTATCGTCACTCAACGCTTGGCGTGTACCAAGAGTAGGTGATGGATCGATGGGTGCATGGGCGTATACTGAACTCCTTCTATGGGGTGGGCACCCACTTGGGTAAGAAGGCTGTAATGCCCCGAGGTCCAACTCGTAGTTGAAACTGGTTCACATCTAGCCCTAGCCAGTTTGGCTCAGTGGATAGAGCGTCGGCCTGCAGACCGAAGGGTCCCAGGTTCCATTCCGGTCAAGGGCACGTACCTCGGTTGCAGGCTCCTCCCTGGCCCAGGCTCTGGTCAAGGCACATGCAGGAGGCAATCAACTGATGGGTCTCTCGCACATCGATGTTTTTCTCTGTCTCTCCCTCTCTCTTCCTCTCTCTCTCTCAAAAAAAAAAAAAAAAAAAATCAATGGAAAAATGTCCTCGGGTGAGGATGCACAAAACAGAAAAAGAAACTGGTTCACATCGAGTCTGGGGATGTGAAATTCCAAAATAGCTCGGGGCACGTGACAAGGATGGAAAGCGAACCGGGACCCATGCCCGCTCATTCATTTTCTTCCCTTCAGCCAGCCACCCATTCACCCATCAATCCATCACCGACGCTTGGTACGTGCCAAGCATTGCGCCAGGCACTGTGGTGGCAAAGATAAAGGAGAGCGCAGCCATTGGCGGGAGAGACAATAAGTGGACGAACTCCCCTAAAACAGAAACGTTGCGGGGGCTTGAATCCGTTCCAGCAGCCAGGAAGGGGTGGGGTGCTAAGTCAGCGCGAAAGTCAGCTGTAAGCATGCCAGGTGCTCGCCAGGTGGGGAGGCAGCCTGCTCTGGATGGAGCCGCCCTCCCCGGGTCCGCTCCAGCTGTCACTTTCCTCTGATTTCCACCGACGCACTCCCTACCTCTGACAAAGGCAACATTTCCCCGAGTTTTAACTTTTCCACTGGCCGCGGCTCAAGGTTATGGTATATCAAGGTCATTTTTAACGAAATCCAGTGAGGTGTTTTCTAGTTTAGAGCTAATGCGAAAATAATTCTTCTACTCTTGAAGGTGAAATCTCCTTAACCTAACTCGACATTTACCACTTAAAGGTTTTAAGCTGGTCTTTTTTATCTGAAATGGTTGCTTCACTAAAGAATACATCTTAAAAAATATATATATATATATTTAAAATCTATGATTTCAGAGAGGAGGGAAGAGGGAGAGAGAGGTATAAACATCAGTGATGAGAGACAATCATGGATCGGCTGCCTCCTGCACGCCCCAACACTGGGGATCGAGCCCACAACCCAGGCACATCCATGGCCAGGAATCGAACCGTGACCTCCTGGTTCCTAGGTCGATGCTCAACCCCTGAGCCACGCCGGCTGGGCAGGTTACATCTTTTTGTTGTTGTTGTTTTATTATTTCTCCCAGTTTTACATTCCAACTGCAAAGATGAGCAAGGAACATTCAATTTAATTCCTCACAGATACGAGGAAATGTGAAAGTTAAAGTCTCTGAATATAACATAAACCCAATCTATGTAGCATAATGTAGCATATACGTAATGTTCAATCCTCCTTAAATTCTTAAATACCGTATGATCCACTCAGTGATTTCAATCTGAATAAGCTTTTTTTTTTTTTACTTAAAAGCAACCTGAGCATAACCACTTGACCTTGAAATTTACAGTCAGCATTTGTACTAACAGAGTTATTGAACTTCACACAGAAATTCCGTTTGAGAGAATACAGATGTTATTACCTCTATTGTGCACAGGTTCTACTGATGTATGCCTACAGAACTTTAACCCGCTCTCCCATCCCCCTTCAGAACATTAAACTTGCTAACTAAGCCTTTCTGGCTTTTCCCAAAGAAAACAAGACATTATATCAAAACATAATGCAAGCCCGGCCGGCATGGCTCAGTGGTTGAGCATCGACCTATGAACCAGGGAGGTCACGGTTCGATTCCCGGTCAGGGCACGTGCCCGGGTTGCAGGCTCCATCCCCAGTGTGGGGTGTACAGGAGGCAGCCGATCCATGATTCTCCCTCATCATTGATGCTTCCATCTCCCTCTCCCTCTCCCTTCCTCCCTGAAGTCAATAAAAATACGTTAAAAACAAATATAATGCGTTTTGTGGCTACTATGAGAAATAGTTTTTCCTGTGTATAAGTAGGAAAGTAGATACGGCCACTTTTTTTAAAAAAAAGCACATGAAGGAAGGAGACTGCAAATCTGAGTTCTCGCTTGGGAACGGTTTGGACACCATTTCACAGAGAATGTGAAAATATTATTCGTCTTTGTTGCCACCCAGTGATTCACCAGCGGCCATGTTCACTCCCACGATTACTGCTCTTCATGACAGAACATTCATCATTCAGGAAAGACGGGTCCTACTGCCAAAAAGTTTGACAGTGAAGACTCTCCTACAGCAAGTCCCAAATTTGCCTCTGAGGGAAGATAAAGCCATTCAGTCCACCTCATGCGTAATCACCGTCCTTGCCAGGCGATGCATGACTTCCCCCACTGAGCTGGGAGTCAGGGGTCCAGGGATTAGCCTGGCTCTGCCAAAGACTTGCTGTGGGACTTGGGACTTCACTCTATCACCGAGCACCTCAGTTTGTTTTTAATATACACTGAGTGTCCAGATTATTATGATCTCTGAACGCCTAATAATCTGGCCACTCAGTGTGTGTGTGTGTGTGTGTGTGTGTGTGTGTATATATATATATATATATATATATATATATATATATATTAGAGGCCCGGTGCATGAATTTGTGCATGGGTGGGGTCCGACCAGCCTGGCCAGGGGGAGGGGACATGGGCAGTTGGCCGGCCTGCCTGCTGGTCGAACTCCTGGTCGAGGGGACAATTTGCATATTAGCCTTTTATTCTATAGGATATATACTGAGTGGCCAGATCAGTGTTCAGAGATCATCATCATCTGGCCACTCAGTGTAATTTATTGATGTTTTTAAAAAAATGGGATAGGGAGAGGGAGAGAGAGAATCATTGATGGGCTGCCTCCTGCACACCCCCTGCTGGGGATCGAGCCTGCCACCCGGGCATGTGCCCTGGCCGGGAATGGAACCGTGAACTCCTGGTTCATAGATCTATGCTCAACCACTGAGCTATGCCGGCCGGGCTCAATTCTCTGATTGTATTCACTCCGCTCTTCTGAAACGTAAGTGAGCACATGTAATTACTAGAAAGCAACAACCTAAGTAACGATACGCATGAGCGGCTGATTTTATAAGACACCTGCTAACCGACTATTGTGCAAAGATGGCTCCAGATCCTACCGGTTCCAGGACCTTGCTTCACCCCTGCTAGGAGATGCCATGTAGGTCCATTCCCCTGGAGCCTGGGCAGGTGTTTGCGGCTGCCTCGATGCATCGCGTGTGGTGGCATCGGAGGTTGATGGCACAAATGCCACGCACCTGCCCTTGGTTCTCTTGCTACGCTCCCTCCTTGGACTCCAGCCGCCATGTTGTGAGGAAGCCCAAGCAGCTGCAGAGCGACCCACACGGAGGAGAACATGGGCCCCAATCTCGCCCCGCCAAGGGCCCCCCCAAACCAGTCATGCGAGTGAACCATCTTGAAGTGTGTTCTCCAGTGGCCTCCTGAGCGTCTCAGCGGACACCAGTTGGAACCGAGACAAACCAGACCCATGGAGCCGTGTCCACATTACAGATCTGCGGGCAACATCAGTGTGGTTGTGGCTGTGAGAGCCACGGTGCTTTGAGGTGGTTTGTTACACAACAACGGGGAAACCACAACGCATTCTCTGGGCAGAGAACACGGGCTAGGAATGCGCGTGGAGAGAAGCAGAGGAGACCTGGCTCAGGGCGCCAGCGCGAACGGGGATGTGCTGGCTCGCACAGCAGGAAACAGAGGCCGAGGCTGCGGTTTGGAGGCTCAGCTCCATCAGGACCATCGCCGCTGAACCTTTGCCCCGAGTTTGTGGTCTCGGTGGAACAGGACAGCGGTCCCAGCGCCAGGCACCGTGTCTGTGTGCAGGGCCGGGCGAAGGAGAAAGGGGAAGATGCCCTGGCTGGTGTGGCTCAGTGGACAGAGCGTCGGCCTGCGGCTGAAGGATCCCAGGTTCGATTCTGGTCCAGGGCACATGCCCAGGTTGCTTGACCCCCAGTGTGGGGCGTGCAGGAGGCAGCTGACCCATGATCCTCTCTCATCACTGATGTTTCTCTCTCTCCCTCTCCCTCTCCCTTCCTCTCTGAAATCAATAATATATTTATATTTTTTTTTTAAAAAAAGAGAGAAAACCGAGACCCTGAGAAATAACAGAACTCGCCCGAGGCACGCGGTTGGGCAAGGTCATGGCAGCCGGGCTCCTGGCTCCCTGGGCAGCCTTTAACCTGTGCAGTTCCGCCCCGGCCCCGGCGCAGCTGCTGGCTCGGAGCTTGGCATCTGTGTGAGACCCAGCTTCTCAGAGCGTGTCGACTGGGAGCCAGTTGGACGGAAATACAAAGAGAACAGAAAACTCTTTTTTTCCGGGCAGCTGGAAAGTTTCACCGGGAATTTATTTTTAGCATCGCGTGTGCACGCGGGAGCAGCCATAGCAACAGAGGTACCGGGACAACCTGCCGGGGACACTCACCGGAGCAAGGGACAAGCCAAGAGCACCTGCGGGAGGTGGGGGGAGGAGTGGGGGGGGGGCGCTGCTTTAGCTCCACGGGGAATCGCTGGACACGTCCCCCCGCCACCAGGAAAGCCACCACCAGGGAAGAGTCCGCTAAGAATCAGCGGGACTCGCCCTGACCGTTTGGCTCAGTGGATAGAGCGTCGGCCTGCGGACTGAAGGGTCCCGGGTTCGATTCAGGTCAAGGGCATGTACCTTGGTTGCAGCACATCCCCAGAGGAAGGGAGAGGGATAGAGAGTTAGAAACATCGAGAGAGAAACATCGATCAGCCACCTCCTGCACCTCCTGCCCCCACTGGGGATGTTCCCGCAACCAAGGTACATGCCCTTGACCGGAATCGAACCTGGGACCCTTCAGTCCGCAGGCTGATGCTCTATCCACTGAGCCAAACCGGTCAGGGCATATATGATGACTTCTTAGATAACCTTGAGCCAGGCCGGGGTAGCTCAGAGGTTGAGCATCGGACCCAGAAACCAAGAGGCCACTGGTTCCATTCCCAGTCGAGGCACAGGCCCGGGTGGCGGGCTTGATCCCCTGTCAGGGGCGTGCAGGAGGCAGCTGATCCAGGATGTGTCTCTCTCATCGATGTTTCTTTTGTTTTTTTTTGTTTGTTTGTTTGTTTTTATATTTTATTGATTTTTTACAGAGAGGAAGGGAGAGGGATAGAGAGTTAGAAACATCGATGAGAGAGAAACATCGATCAGCTGCCTCCTGCACACTCCCTACTGGGGATGTGCCCGCAACCCAGGTACAAGCCCTTGACCGGAATCGAACCTGGGACCTTTCAGTCCGCAGGCCTACGCTCTATCCACTGAGCCAAACTGGTTAGGGCTCTCATCGATGTTTCTATCTCTTTCTCCCTCTCCCTCTCTCTCTCAAAAAAAATCAATAAAAAAACATCAAAAAATAAAACCTCGAGTGTTTCTAATTAAATTTGGTTCCTTTCCAAAGGATAGAAAGATAGGAATTACGTTGAACTTGTGCTTCAAGGTTACCTTGAAACATGACCGTGACTCGTAGAATCTTCCTCTATAGACGGGTCTTCTACAATTTTAAACGCATTTCAGTAAAAACCTAAGTGTCATGGGAAGAGCCCTCCACGGAGGCCCCACACAGCCCTCTCATTCAGACGCATTCAAGACCCGGGGACAGTGTCGCTCACAAAGAAGCATTTAATAAATAATAAACCGGGCAGGCAAAGAAGCCCATCATGAGAGTCACGTGGCTGGGAAACCTCTATTGATCTCCACTTCCCCACAAAAACCACATAAATAGATAATGGGGTTATTGAACCGGCTTCCTCCGAGCAGATGAACTCTGGCATTTCTCAGGAGGTATCCATGGATATCATGGAGCAATGGCCTAAAAATAAAATAAGAAGACACAAAAATAAAATAAGAAGTCTGTTATTCTCCGAGCCCCAGCGGAGCAAGATTGGAGGAAGATGTTCGACGTCTTTCTCCTTGCTGTTCCTAACGGATTCCACGAAACGTTATCAACGCTCAGAAGGGGGAGAAATCCCCAAAAGGAATAGTCATCATTGGTTGATTTTCCACCCCCGCCCCCGCCCCCATAAATTTCCAGACACGACGTATAAACCTCGTGTCCTACCCTATTAGGGCGAGTCAACTGCCAATTTAAATTTCTATTCAACTACGGTGCTCACGAGAGGCTAAGCCCGGACCCAGAGCAAGGAGGGTCCCCGGGGGAAGGTACTTAACCTTTTGCACTCGGATGTCGAGATTAAAATTACTCTTTGAATGTATCAATAATTTGAAATATAAAAAAAATCCAAATAAATAAGTTCGTACGAAAAGAAACTCCAGTTTTTTATTCTACTGCCACGCTTTGTAAAATCTGGGGTATTTAAAAAATTAAATCCCGAGTAGAATAAAGGAATCGAGAAAAAAAGCAAGCGAGTGCAAAGGGTTAATGCTCTGCACCTCGGAGCAGCTAAGCAGAGCCCACTTCTGTGGGCATTCCTTCTTTTTTATTTAAAAAATATATACATATTATAATATGTATATATGTATATATACACAGACACTTTTTTTTTTTTTCATTGATTTCAGAGAAGAAGGGAAAGAGAGAGAGAGAAACATCCATGATGAGAGAGAATCACGGATGGGCTGCCTCCTGCACGCCCCCTACTGGGGATGGAGCCCGCAACGTGGGCATGTGCCCTGACCGGGAATCGAACCGTGACCTCTTGGTCCATAAGTCGACACTCAACCACTGAGCCACGCCGGCCGGGCACGTTCTTGAGCGTGGCCAGTGTGCCTAAGTATTCTCATTCACAGCGGCTCCATCCCAGGCACACACATGTGGGGCAGTCGGCCACCGGGGTAGCAGCAGAACAGAAGCGTTCAGCAGAGGATCCCCCGTCAGCAGGAATGATGGTGTGAAGAGAGGAGCCTGTTGTTAATTTATAATATTCGCAACCGTCTGTGTCAGACAGGAAAGCTGTGAGTGGAAAGCAAACTCCCCTACACGTGGCAGATGGAGAACTGGCCACCAGATACCCTCTCCGTGACGGGGAGGAGACTGCATTTCAAGTCGTACTGTTCCATCTGCCCAAAACCAGAGCCGTCCTTGAAACCGACTTCTCTCCGAAATAGAGAGTAAACAACTTTGAATTCTACATAAAACTGTTGCGGAGTCCTAGCTGGGGTGGCTCAGTGGATAGAGCGTCGGCCTGTGGACTGAAGGGTCCCGGGTTTGATTCCCATTCAGGGCTCATGCCCGGGTGGCAGGCTGGATCCCCAGTGCAGGGCGTGCAGGAGGCAGTCGATCCATGATTCTCTCTCATCATGGATGTTTCTCTCCCTCTCCCTCTCCCTTCCTCTCTGAAATCAATAAAAACTTTTTTTGTTTAAAGGCCTGACTGCAGACGGTGGGGTCTTCTTACCCCCCAGCTGATGGAGGCCACGCTGTCTAATGCTACCAGAATTCCCCATATTTCAAGGACAAGCGATGATCACAAGGGTTTATGTGAAATCTCGTGAGTTTTCAGTACGAACTGCCATTTCGTATCTTTGTGGCCTCGGCGGTGGGTAGCTGCAGTATTTTGGGGTGGCTAACGTTAACCGGGATCCCAGACCACGAATATATGTATGGTTTAGGCACCGACAATGTCTCGGGCTATAAGGGAGTTGTCTACCTGGCTCAGCTCGCCCTCCGGCACCCTGTGGGGTTTCTGTGGTGCAGCCACCGTCGAGCGGAAGCCGATTCTAAATAATGCGCTGCCCGGCCAGCAGCTCTAATTCATTGCCGTGGACAGAACCGTCTCATAGATGAAGTTCGAGATGTTTGCCTTCCTAAACGCAGGCCCAAGCCAAGTCACGTGACATTCCTAGTAACGAGGGAGGGGTTATTGTTTCCGCCTCTGAGTAGAAGGCACTCAGGAGAGAAACGTGAGCTTTGAAATTGAAATTGCCCCTGGAGAACTTGGCAAGCCTCTTGGAGAATGGTCCTCGTCGGGCTGCGGTAGCCAACACGATTGATTGGCGTTCCCTGTAATGAATAGTCCTTTCCACGTCTATGTGCCGTTGCTCTAGAGCTCGGCGAGACCATCAAGGACCGCCCAGCCGGCGTGGCTCAGTGGTTGAGAGTCCACCTATGAACCAGGAGGTCACGATTCGATTCCCGGTCAGGGCACAGGCCCGGGTTGCGGGCTCTATCCCCAGGGAGTGGCGTGCAGGAGGCAGCCGATCCATGAATCTCATCATCACTGATGTTTCTCTCTCTTCCTCTCCCTCTCTCCCTTCCTCTCTGAGATCAATAAAAACATATTAAAGCCCTCACGGGTTTGGCTCAGTGGATAGAGCATCGGCCTGCGGACTCAAGGGTCCCAGGTTCGATTCTGGTCAAGGGCACGTACCTTGGTTGCGGGCACCTCCCCAGTAAGGAGTGCGCAGGAGGCAGCTGATGGATGTTTCTCTCTCATCGATGTTTCTAACTCTCTATCCCTCTCCCTTCCTCTCTGTAAAAAATCAATAAAACATATCTTTAAAAAAAAAATCATATTAAAAAAAAAAAAAACCGACAATCAAAGACCAATAGCAATGATGCCCTGCTGTGTGTCCTGGGGGACCATCTCCCCAACACGCACCGAACGAAAAGCACCTCTGACATGAGACGGGTCGACACGGAGCAAATGACTGGGTAACGGTGTAGGGTCTGCTGTGAGCGGCCGTCCAGCAATCGGCTCTCGTTTAGATCTAGAAGTTGACCCCCCCCCGGAGCCAACTGGAAATGCACACAGCATATGATTTATGTTAGGGGCAGGGAGATGGGGGGTGGGGGGGGGGAGAGGCCCATTAAAGGAGAGAATAATTGAACCCAAGTGCTGCAAGATCGGGGGAGATGTCAATTATCTCGTTTCGTCCCTTTCTTCTGGAAGGGCCGGTTACTGCCATGTAATTTATGGGCCCGGCGAGAGCCGTAAAACCACGGAGAAGAGAAAACAGATGAATCCGGGCTATTACACAACATGAGGTAAGGCTTAGCGATCTCGATCCCGCACTGTTGCGGGAGCTCCCTGGCACTTAAATATAGGGCAGAAGCAAACCACGGCGGCTCCTTAGACAGACTGCTCTGTCTTCTTCATACGGGTTTTTACCGATCAAGAAAAAACAACTCCGTCACGCAAGCCCTTTGCTTCCTGAACTCTTTGCTTCCATATCTTGGACAGTGGAATGATAACAGCCTGCCGTCCGTACTTTTTTCATAGGGCCTGGAAAAGGGAGGTTCCTTTTATAGACTTGAAAGCCATAAGCCCAAGATGAAGCCGTGGTAATATTCCCCGTGTCTACGTTGGGGAGTTATTAAAAGTGTTTTGTGCCCTAACCGGCTTGGCTCAGTGGATAGAGCGTCGGCCTGCAGACTCAAGGGTCCCAGGTTCGATTCCGGTCAAGGACATGTACCTTGGTTGCAGGCACATCCCCAGTAGGGGGTGTGCAGGAGGCAGCTGATCGATGTTTCTCTCTCATCGATGTTTCTAACTCTCTATCCCTCTCCCTTCCTCTCGGTAAAAAAAATCAATAAAATATGTATATTTTTAAAAAGTGTTTTGCAAACATATGTCCCGACTTTCCACGCACGGCACCTCCCCACCCTGGGTAGGAGGGGAAGAGGGCATCTATCAGCTGCAGCCACAGCCCGAGGAGCCAGAGAGTAAATACCAAATCGTGTCCAAGAGAGAATACCAACAGCTGTCGAGTAAGAAGCAGGAGGGGGAGCCTGGATTGGTTTGGGGAAGCTGGAGTATGGGGGTCACAGGGTTGGAGAACCAAGACAAGCACCTGGGAATTAAACAAGTGAGAGTGGAGGGAGTGGCATGCGATGCTTGAGACTGTGATTATGGCTTTCCATGGGGAGGAATCTTGGAAAGGAGAGAAGATGGAAGAAACACTGTATTGGCAATGTTTTTCTTCTACGAGGCCTGTAGCATGCTTTTCTTCTAGTTGTTTTGTTTTTGTTGTTGTTAATTCTCACCCGAGTATATTTTCCCATTGATTTTTAGAGAGAGTGGAAGGGAGAGGGAACGACAGAGAGAAACATCGATGTGAGAGAGACACATGGATGGGTTGCCTCCTGCACGAGCCCCGACCAGGGCCCCGGGCCAAGGAGGAGCCTGCAACCAAAGTACGTGCCCCTGACCGGAATCGAACCCAGGACCCTTTGATCTGCAGGCCGATGCTCTGTCCATTGATCCAAACTGGCTGGGGCGACGGCTGTGTTCTAGAAGCGCCTGCTCTAAAGCCATTCTCTCTAGGAGTGTTTTTCTCATCAACTCTCTTGCATTTGGCCTGAATCTGGATGCTTTGTCTCCTCAACATGAATACACCCAGGATGCACCACCTAAATGGTTGCCCAATTTAAAGTTTATCTGAGTAAGCATGAGTTAGCTTCACACATATATATATATTCTAAGCACAAATATTCTAGATTTTTCCACATTGTCTTAAGATACGCAGATGTAAAAACTATTATTCTAAATAAAAGCATAGTGAAATTAAAAGCTAAATAAAAGCACGTTATGTTTTTCCTTTCTAAAAAAGTATTTTGTTTCATTCTATTGTTTTATTTTCTTCATGCTTTTAGAATTTATTATTATTTTTCAAAGTATCATACTCTCGGGTAAGCTAAATACTGAATTACTTCCTTCTTTCCTTCCATCATTAAAAAATATTTTTATTGATTTCAGAGAGGAAGGGAGAGGGATAGAGAGAGAGAAGCATCAATGATGAGAGAGAATCATGGATTGGCTGCCTCCTGCATTCCCCACACTGGGGATCGAGCCCACAACCTGGGCGTGTGCCCTGACGGGGAATCGAACCGTGACCTCCTGGTTCCTAGGTTGATGCTCAACCACTGAGCCACACTGGCCGGGCTCCTTCCACAATTAAGTGAATACTTATTCTACTTCAACTAGAGACTTCCTGCCTGGGTCTATATGAATATATACGGTAATCTTCCTCAAAACTCTTTCAAGTGTGGTTGGTCTTGAAGAAAGATCCAGAGTAGCATCAAGTTATTTTTTAAATAAGCAAGTGTGTACTTCTCTACTAGGTCATAAGCTCCTGAGGACAATTAAAGGCACATTTTACACATTTTGTGTTGTTAGAACCTAGTGTGGTAAGATTCTAGTTCCAAATAGGAATTACGTAATAAATCAATGAACATTTATTGATGAATGCATTGAATATGTGGCCTCGCTCTTGTGTGTGTGCAAGTGCGTGTGCGCGTGTGTGTGTGTGTACATCTTTAGGTCTCCCTTCTCTCCTCTGAATTCCTTATATTCCAGCCAATCAGGATTACTGACTGCCACCTAATAACCTCATCCCTTCTCTATTTTTTCCTTTCTTCATTCAGGATTTCTTTTATTCAATCAGTTGTTTGCCCAAGGAAATGGTTCTATTTTCCAAGTGCTGAAAGAAAGTATCCAGTGAAAAAGGTCTTCAAAAATTAAGATAATAGCCTGGCTGGTGTGGCTCAGTGGTTGAGCATTGACCTATGAACCAGGAGGTCACGGTTCAATTCCCCGTCAGGGCACTTGCCCGGGTTGCAGGATCCATCCCCAGGGTGGGGCGTGCAGGAGGCAGCCGATCCATGATTCTCTCTCATCATTGATGTTTCTCTCCCTCTCTCCCTCTCCCTTCCTCTCTGAAATCAATGAAAAATATATTTTTAAAAAAAAAGAAAAAAGGAAAAGGGAAGTGACAGGCTGTGGCTCCCCTAGGAGGGACCTGTACCAAGGAAATGAATGACGTTCGTCGTGAGCATGGGATCAGTTGGAAAGGAAGCACGAATAATGGAGATAGTGTGACAAATGGTTCTGAGGGTTTTGGATCTGAATCCTTATCTTAATTTGATCCCCGCGGTGCCACGTGTGAGTCGACTCGAGCCATTTTCCCTGATAGGATCCTGTTTTTGCCTCTGGCCATGTCTTGCTTCTTTATGGTTGTGATTCTGATAAAGATTGTCAAGTTTTGCTTCTTTTTTTTTTTTTTTTTTTTTTTTTACTTCTGTAGGAATTTCTTCAAAGATTAGGCACATTCTGTTTGATTGCGCCAGGAAGCAACAGAGAAATGAGAAGCAGATGTTGATGGTTGGTTTCCAGTTGGTTCATGCTCCATCAGCTGGCAACGTACGCTCACTCTCACTTGGGCTACAGTTACCCTTTCAGCCAATACTTTTCGTTTTTAAAAATATTAGCCATGTAAATGAGACCAACACATCTGGATATTAAGCACATTGGCCAGATGCTTTGGTGGTTTCTCAATAAAAGCCAAAAGGGAAAAGAGGAAAACGGGTCAGAGGGTAGGCAGGGTAGTTACAGACCCTCCACCTCCTCCAAGTCCGTGGGAAATGAAACTGTGTGAATCATTATTGGCGAGGCGGAATTAAAGGGATCATCCATTTTGGAGCTTAGCCCTGAGCAAAGACAAGTGGCCTTCCCTGTATTGAGGAGAAATGGAAGGTTGCCTCAGACTTTTTTTGTATCCAGAAATTATTGCTCAATTACTCATAATTTTTGAATTATATTTCTATGTTTTCTTGGATGCAAGCCAAGGTATCAGTTCTCTGAGAGAGCTAGATACTTTGCCAAATTGGAAATAGATTTGTTTTCCATGTTGGAATTACTAATGAAAATCGCAGGCATCAATTTCCGCCCCCCTCCTTAAAAAAAAAAAAGGGCGAAATACATCTTGTTTTGTTCAATTTATTTCTTTCTCAACACCAACACATGCTATTGAATAATTCTCGAACAGTTTGGGGGAAAGGTCTCATTTGGGGATGAGTTTGTGTTCCAATTCAGGCATTTTGCTTTTTTTAGCTTTGGGCAACTTAACCTTTGAAAGCTTCCATTTCTGCTCCTATAAGATAACTAGAGGCCCGATGCACGAAGATTCGTGCAAGAATGGGCTTTCCTTCCCCTGGCTGCCAGCATGGCCTTTGCTCTGGCCAGAGCCGCCTTTTTGCCTTCCCACGCTGCCCAGAGGCCCGGAGCGGCTGGGCTGGTGCGGAATGCCTGCATCATCTCCATGGCGATGATGCAAGCAACCCCCCCTCCCCGACGCCCCCAGCCGCTTGGTGCCTGCTTATGCAAATTAACCCACCATTTTTGTTGGGTTAATTTGCATACTCACTCCTGATTGGCTGGTGGGCGTCTCCAAGGTATGGTCAATTAGCATGTTACTCTTTTATTAGTGTAGATTAGTGTAGATAATGATAATAATGGCCATGTAAAGTTATTTTTGAGAAATAAATGATTTCACAAATGTAAAACTCCGAGCACCTTTCCTATGGAACCTGCTCTCTACTGTTTGCGATTTGCAGGTGAGTAAGTCAGTTGGGGGTAACCTAAGCATCAGGTTTACCAAAGGCTGCTGTCGCGGATTTCAGCAGAAAGAAACAAGATCAGAATAGAAAATTATGCTGCAGACTTTGGGTGGTGAACACACAATACAATATACAGATGATGTGTTCTAGAATTGTACACCTGAAACCTACATAATTTTATTAACTAATGTCATCCCAATAAATCCAAGAAAGGAAATAAATAAAATTGTTCTGCAGATCTATATGTGCATTGATGTGATCTATTGAAATAGAAATATTCCACATAGATTTTCATTCATTCATTCAACAAGTATTCACTGAATACCTATCATAGTCAGAAATGGTCCTTGCCCTAGCTGCTTTGGCTCAATGGATAGAGCGTCGGCCTGCAGACTGAAGGGTGCTGGGTTCAATTCCAGTCAAGGGCACATGCTCGGGTTGTGGGTTCGATCCCCAGTAGGGGGCGTGCAGGAGGCAGCTGATCCATGATTCTTTCTCATCACTGATGTTTCTATCTCTATCTCCCTCCCCCTTCCTCTCTGAAATCAATAAAAATATATACATATTTTTAAAAAAAACACATTAAGATGCTCAATATGAAATATATTAAAATCAGCTCAGTATAGTGAATACCTGGTATTGGGAGTGAAGCACAAATCCCTGTAGGCACACAGACGCCCTGCTGAGGTTTGAACCCACTCCCTCACCTCTGATGCCCAGGGCGGTGCCCCGGGTTCCCACTGGAACCTGCCCAGAGCCCTCGGCTGTGCCGCCTTCTGCAGGCGGAGCTATGCCCCCTGGCCTTGCTCATTGCTTCTGGAACCTACTGGACACTCTGGCTTGCCTTGTCCAGGGCTTCCCCCTCTGCCTGCCCGCAATCCGCAGAATGTGGGGTCCCCCACTAGCTCCCCGCAGAGCGGCCCGTCTCAGCTGGGACCCAGTGACAAGGAGGAGGCCTGGTCCCCCCTTCCTGCACCTCCTCCATCAGGGCTCCCTGCACCCCGCAAGGCCCTGTGGGACCCGGACAGCGTAGTTTTCTGCCAACACGGGTTGCTTTAAGAGGCCGAGCCCTTTCCTCGGAACATTTTCAAACACACGGCACAAACAGAGCAGCCTTTAAACAGAGCTGGAGAGCGGTCTCCTCACACCTCGGAGAAGCTGTGGGCCTTGGGTGAGTCATCCGCCCACGGGGAGGTGGGGAGCTGGAATAAACAGCTCCTGTCCCCCTCCGCCTCCCCTCTCCACCCCCCAGGCCCTGAGGGCTCCGCGGGGCTGGGACACTGTTCCAGCTGCCACGGCCTGGGTATACCTTGTGCTTCACCCAGGAGCAGGTCTGCAAGTGGGAGTCACCCGTGTGCGTGCGCTGATCGAGTCCCCGGCCAACCGTGTCTTCCTAGCTTGGCAATTAGCTAATTAATTGAGAGCCAGGGTAAACAGTGGAGTCCAACGTCTAACCGGCGTTAATTACTGTTTATAGAATCCACGGAAAGCCTGCGGGGCGAGGTACGATCTAAGTGGAGGTCCTTGTGATTGCTATGGTGGCTGCAGATGCCAGAGGAGGGCAGGGGGCAGGGAGAGAGTTCTAGACACTCGTCAGGGGCCTGGCTTCCCAGCTCTGCCAGGAATTACACGTCTGAGGAAATATATACATATATTTTCTATTGATTTCGGAGAGGAAGGGAGAAGGAGAGTGAGAGAGAAACATCCATGATGAGAGAGAATCATGGATGGGCTGCCTCCTGCACGCCCCCCACTGGGGATCGAGCCTGCAAGCCGGGCATGTGCCCTTGACCGGGAATCTGAACTGTGACCTCCTGGTTCATAGGTCGACACTCAACCACTGAGCCACGCCGGCCGGGCCCAGGAACTACATTTTATTTATTTATTTTTTAAAATATATTTCTTTATTGATTTCAGAGAGGAAAGGGAGAAGGAGAGAGATAGAAACATCAATGATGAGAGAGAATCATTGATTGGCTGCCTCCTGCACGACCCCCACTGGGGATTGAGCCCACAACCCAGGCATGTGCCCTTGGCCGGAATCAAACCTGGGACCCTTGAGTCGGCAGGCTGACGCTCTATCCGCTGAGCCAAGCCAGCTAGGGCAGGAACTACACTTTAAAGGAAGTCACTTCATGTGTAAATCTAACCCAATAGCCCAAAAAACAATCAAAATACTTAAGATTCTTTGTCAGGAATGGGATGACCGGAAGCCAGAAATGCGTTAGTAAGCCGGCAGTGGGGTCATCGCATTCCTGGTGTCCAGATGAGGAAGGTTTTTAAAAATATATATTTTATTGATTTTTTACAGAGAGGAAGGGAGAGGGAGAGAGAGTTAGAAACATTGATGAGAGAGAAACATCGATCAGCTGCCTCCTGCACACCCCCCACCGGGGATGTGCCCGCAACCAAGGTACATGCCTTTGACCGGAATCGAACCTGGGACCCTTGAGTCCGCAGGCCGACGCTCTATCCACTGAGCCACACCGGTGAGGGCCAGATGAGGAAGGTTTTAAACAAGCAGCACATACACTGACATGCACCTGAGGCCTGTCCTTTAGCCATCCCAGGAGGCTTTGCAGTTACTCAAGCCCACACAGCGAGCATTTATTCAACGCCAACTGCGCTCGGCACTTACAGGAATAGGATGAGAAAAATGCTCATTTGTAGGCAAGCTGCACTCTAGCGATGAAGCTGAGACATGGACACAAACAGCTAGGCCCTGGGACACGTGCTAGAAAGTACTAGAAAGTGCTAGAAAGTGCTAGGATTAAGGTCCAAAAAAAAGAGGCTAAGATTGCCAGGGAAGGAGGCAGGTGGGAAATTTGGCTGAGGCATGAGCAAGGTTTTATGAAAGAGTTGTCCTTGGATAAAAGCTCTGAAGGATGGTAATGCTGATGTGTGTGTTTGTTTGTTTTTTGGGGGGGGGCGGGTGTAAAAGGGGGAAATGGGAAGCCATGTAAAATGCATTCAAATCAAAGGAAGCAGTAGATACCATGACGCCCGCCAGGGACCCTACAAGGCTTTCCCTGCTCTTCCTTCCTTCCCCCTTTCCCGTCCCATCCGAGCCTCCCCCACCCATGAGTGCTGAGTGAGGTCCCGCCATGTCCGCTGTGGAAGGCGGCGTGTTTATCCAGGGTGTAGACTGCGGCGAGCCAGGCAAGGCGGGTTGTTGGATCCAGAACTGGAAGTACTGAGACGGAGGCGGGTTTGGCAGGCGCTGCCAGTGCAGGCAGACAAAGGGTCAGTGTGTGCAACTGATTCATCCACGTCTTTTTTTCATTCAACAGACGAGTGTTTAATGCCTAATGCTTTTGTGTGTGTGTGTGTGTGTGTGTGTGTGTGTGTGTTTTAATTGATTTCAGAGAGGAAGGGAGAGGGAGAGAGAGTGAGAAACATCAGTGATGACAGAGAAACACTGATCGGCTGCCTCCTGCATGCCCCCCACTGGGGATGGAGCCCGCAACCCGGGCCTGTGCCCTGACCGGGAATCGAACCGTGACCTCCTGGTTCCTAGGTCGACCTTCAAACACTGAGCCACGCCGGCCGGGCTCTGTCACATCATCTACCTGCCGAAGTAGTGTGAGCAGATCCGCGCATACTGGACCTCGAGATCTGGACCTATTTTTTTAGCGCAAACTTCCTTTGCTTTTTCTCCGGCGGCTTTTCCCGTGGCGTGTGGGGGCGCGAGTGGCCGTGAAGTGGCAGCAGAGTGATCCACCGAACAGGAAAACGAAGAGCCACTCCGGTTTTCTCACTCTTGGGAAACACCGCTCTGGTTTTCGCACTTTTCACAAGTTGGGAACGTGTTAAAACGTCTTGTGACGCGGCTGTGAGTGCAAAGACGGCTTTCCGTGAGAGGAGAGAGAAGCACGGGTCCTGCGCTGGGAATTCTGGCTGCTGCCCCGCCGAGGCCACGCGCAGGTTTTGTCTCGCTCACCTTCGTGGTAGCCTGGGGTGTCGCGTGTATTGTTTCCCATAGATGATGGCGGTCTGAGGGTCTTTTAATCTCCAGGCCCTGCCCTCGCCCCTGTGGCTCGGTGGAGAGAATATCGGCCTTCGGACCAAAGGGTCCCGGGTTCGAGTCCGGTCAAGGACACGTACCTCGGTTGCAGGCTCCTCCCCGGCCCGGGCTCTGGTTGGGGCTCATGCAGGAGGCAAGCCCTCGATGTGTTTCTCTCACATCGATGTTTCTCTCTGTCTTTTCCTCTCTCTTCCACTCTCTCTAAAAATCAATGGAAAGCCCTAACCGGTTTGGCTCAGTGGATAGAGCGTCGGCCTGCAGACTGAAGGGTCCCAGGTTCGATTCCAGTCAAGGGCATGTACCTTGGTTGCGGGCACATCCCCAGTAGGGGGTGTGCAGGAGGCAGCTGATGGATGTTTCTCTCTCATCAATGTTTCTAACTCTCTATCCCTCTCCCTTTCTCTCTGTAAAAATCAATAAAATATATTTTTAAAAATCAATGGAAAAAATATCCTCGGGTGAGGATTAACTAACTAAATAAATAAACAAATAAATCTCGAGGCCCTGTCACCCCAGTGGATATCATCGCGGGGGTTCATGGAGCTCCGCATTCCTCTCTAAGCATGAATATATGTTACCCGGAACTTCTGCTCTTGGGTGAAAATGAATGTTAATCAACATAAAGGGAACTGTTACCTGTGGATTTCAAAGTTGTCTATCTATAAATCTCCTATTAAAAAAATACTACTGCTCAGTTGACAATTGCCAGATCCTACTCACCCCATCCACACACCAGAATAAGAAGTGTGTGTGTGTGTGTGTGTGTGTGTGTGTTTTCAATATATTTTTATTGGTTTCAGAGAGGGAGAGAGAAACATCAATGATGAGAGAGAATCACGGATCCACTGCCTCCTGCACGCCCCACACTGGGGATGGAGCCCGCAACCCGGGCATGTGTCCTGACCGGGAATCGAACCGTGACCTCCTGGTTCATAGGTCGACGCTCAGCCACGGAGCCACACCGGCCGGCGAAACCGAGTTTGTTTTGTTTTCCAAGCGTGGCTAGCACAGGTAACGTATGATCATCCCGGGGACCCGTTTCTCTGGGTACCCAAGCTGGGAAACGTCGCCCTGGCGAGCATCCTCCTGGAAGTTTCTGGGGCTCCACACCTCTCTCTTCAGGAGGAGGCATGTTTGTTGCCACCAGAGGAGCCAATAGCCCAGGACGGCTGAGCCTCCTGGCAGCAGACAGATGGACTGGTTCCCGCTGGGGCTGTTGCTCCCCTTCGGGGGGCCCGGGCCCCAGGCCGCAGTTCTCTCCAATCTGCCTCCAATGTGCACGTCCCCCCAGCAATCTGGCTTTCAGGTAGAGCGATGATGGAAAAAAACTTTTTTTCCCATGGAAACCTGCCTCTTCTGCATGTCTGCCCTTTTCTGGCTCCCGATAAATCAGAAAGGCCCCGAGAAGACCTGTCTTTGGAGTCTTCGGGGGTTTTCATCACCGTCTCCAGAAAGCAGCCTACTATCGAGGAATCCGTGCAGCCTCTGGTCACATCTCTCAGGGGGGGACCGGGGCGGGACTCGGGGCGCAGGCGGCCCCTCCTCCACTGGGCAGGGGCCTGGGGAAGTAGGAGGAGCTTATCTGCAGCGTACTTTTTCTCCTGACAACCCCTCCCATCCTGTAACTTCCAATTCCTCCCGTGGCCCGGCTGGCGTGGCTCAGTGGTTGAGCATCAAACTATGAGCCAGGAGGTCACGGTTCGATTCCCGGTCAGGGCACATGCCCGGGTTGCAGGCTCGATCCCCAGTGTGGGGCGTGCAGGAGGCAGCCGATCCAGGATTCTCTCTCAGCATTGATGTTTCTCTCTCTCTCACCCTCTCCCTTCCTCTCTGAAATCAACAGAAATATATATATATATTTTTTTCTTTTTAAAATTTCTTTATTAAGGTGTTACATATGTGTCCTTATTCCCCCAGAAATGTATTTTTAAAAATAATAAAATAAATGTCGGCAGTCCCTAAGGTGAATGATGAAGCCCCGGGGGGCCCAGGTCCAAGGGAGTGAGACAGGCCCCACCTGGAACATTCCTGGGGGGAGGGGAGACACTGGTGAGCGAGCGCCGTCCTGCCTGTCCCCCCTCCTTCCCCCCCCCGCCCCGCCCTGCACACCCCTGGGGAAGCTGTCTGTCACCTCCTAACTCACTCGCAGGTGTGTGTTCTGTCACCGCTCCCTGGGCGTGGGTTCTGAATGACAAAGCACAGGTGTTGGCCGCATCCTCTGCTTCTCACCTCCGCCTCCAGCCCCGGGAGGACTCATCTCACCGCGGGGCTCCCAGGAACCACCGGGTCAGGAAGGGGTCTCCCTGGAGCAGTGAGGGAAGAGGGTGCTGGGGTTCCGTAGGAAGCCGTTTCCCCATCAGTTTCTACAAGCCCAGGCCTTGTGTGCTGCAGCCCGCGCTTTCCGCCTTATTCTAGCCTCGGACCAAACCCCGGCTCCTCCAGGAATGTCCTCCTCACGTCCCCAAGCCGAGAGGAGAAGAGAGTGGGTGTTTGTTTGTTTGTTTGTTTGTTTAGCATGCCGGGGTGAGAAGGAAATAAAATCCTGCTCCTCTGTCCGATGGAGTAGCTCGCAGCTCGGAGGTGGGGGGGGGGGGGGGGGCGGGGACCAGTGCTGGTCCCTCCGCAGCATCTTGAAAACGACTCCTTCCTTCACCCCGGTACCTTCTTGCGAGCGGGACTGTGCTTGCTTCTTGGCTCACCCCTGGATGCTCAGGACTGTCCTCTGATTGCCACGCCCGGCACTTGCTGGGTCTCCCCGTGGCCCCCGCGCCCTGGGGTTCTAGAAGGTCCGTCGGTTGGAATCAATTGTTCTCAGGCTGAGAAAGGTCCTTCTGGGAACAAGAGAATTGAATCACAGCCGGGCCTGAATCCCTGCCAACGGGGTGGCCTCCCTCTCCCCGCGGGTGCCCGGGCGATCTGTGAGCCCAGCAATGCCAGGGAGCGCGCCTACTCTTCTCCCCTCCTCCCTGCGGCGGGCGGCCTGGACGATTCCAGTAAAAAAAAAGAAAAAAGACGAAGATATAAGTTTGCTTCTTTCCAGACCATCTTCAGCTGTATCCATGCGGGATGGTCCCCTGTTCTGAGGATCTCGGGCCCCCAGAACTTCTCGGTACGAGCAGGCCCTCCTGCGGCCCAGCCTGTGTCCAGGGCACCCCCGAAGGAGGTGCGGGGAGAGGCGGTGTACCCTCAGGCGGCCTCGTTTCTCTCCCAGGACCTGTGAAAGCGCATCTCCCCGGATCTCCTGGACCCTCGAGTCCTGGTCCGGAATCCATCGACCCCCAAGCAGCCCCACAAACAGCAGGGACTCCCCCAGCGCCTTCACGCTCCTGTGATCGGTTCCATGTGTGACTTGCATTTCCCAGAGGCGAGCATCCCGCGCCTGCTCCGCAGTCAGAGGCGGGCGATGCCGGGGAGATGAGCAGCAGATGTCGGCTTCACGGCGTGCCTCGTTTTGACATCGCATGACATCGGATGGTCTTCGCCGCCTCCCCGCCAAACCCAACCCCGAGGAGGCGCCCTCCCAGAGCGTGGCTGTGTCCCGGTGGGATTTCGGGGCCACGTCGGTGCCCGCTGAGGAGGCACCAGCCTTCTGAAGCGGCCGCCCCGCCTCCGCCTGAACTTGACCATGATTTCCAGGAGAGTTGGAGGTTCACTGGATAGCACCACCGGTCATGGTCACAATAACTGCCTTGATAAGAGGCCTCTTTAAAAAAAGACAGAGAGCCCGGCCTGCGTGGCTCAGTGTTTGAGCGTCGACCTATGAACCAGGAGGTCACTGGTTCGATTCCCGGTCAGGGCACAGGCCCGGGTTGCAGGCTCCATCCCCAGTAGTGGGGCGTGCAGGAGGCAGCCGATCCATGATTCTCTCTCATCATGGATGTTTCTCTCTCTCTCCTTTCCTCTCAGAAATCCAATAAGAATGTATTTTTTTTTACAAAAATAAATAAAAACCAAAAAAATTTTAAAAGACAAAAGATTTGTTTGGTTCCTGGATACTCTCCGAAGACCTTACTAACCTCTGTCCCATCCTGGTCCTCCCTCCCTCCCTCCTCCAGTCTGCTCGACCTGCCCGATTAGGACCGATGCCTATGGGCTGGCGGAAGGATGACCCCATCCCGGGGAGGCCTGCTCAGAAGTCGAGAAGCTTCCTATGGGTGAGGGCGGCTCCCAAGTCCAGCTGCCTCCCCCACCCCACCCCACCCCGCCCCATAACTCCAGCCAGCCTTCCAGTGCCTCCTGCTCTGATCAGCACTGTGAGACGGGACCCCTGTGAGGTTTCTTGGTGCGTGTTTTTTTTTTTTTTCATCTTATAACTAACCATCTTTTTTTTTTTTTTAATATTTTTATTGAGGTATTATATGTGTACATATCTTACTATTACCCCCCCACCCCACACCCACACATGCCCTCCCCCCCCCAGAGTTTTGCGTCCATTGTTTATGCTTATATGCATGCATACAAGTCCTTCGTTTGATTTCATAACTCCCTTGGTGCGTGTTTTTTAAGGAAGGTGTGTGTTTGTTTTTTAAATCCTCACCCGGGGATATTTTTTCCATTGATTTTTTTAGGGAGAGTGGAAGAGAGAGGGAAAGACAGAGAGAGAGATATCGATGTGAGAGAGACTCGTCGATTGGTTGCCTAATGGAGCGCCCTGATCAAGGTCTGGGCCTGGGAGGAGCCTGCAACCAGGGTACATGCCCTTGACCGGAATCGAACCTGGGACCCTTCGGTCCACACACCCACGCTCTATCCTCTGAGCCAAACCGGCTAGGGCTAAAGTATGTTTTTATTGATTTTTCAAGAGAGAGAGAGAAACATGGATCAGTTGCCTCCCGCATGCACCTGAGCCAGCGTGGCCATCCTCGCCACACCGTGACTCCCCAGGGGCTGCGGATGATGCTGTGTCAATCCCTCTCCATTTGTCAGCCAGCCCTGCTGTCGGGAAAGACTGATGTCCATGAGCTGTACCATCGCCCGGCAGCAGAGGGGGGACAGGACAAATGGTCGCCTCTCGGCCAGTTTTTACAAGAGCGAGTTCGTTCCCCCAGCATCTGCCCGCGGCAGCCGATGGCCGTTTTCCTTTCCGGTCTTGGGGTGGATTCGTTTTTAAAACCAACCTGTCCCCTCCTGGGTGAGTGATGGCCTCTGCGGGCTGGATCCGAGCCCTCGGACCCGGGCTCGGCGCTCTGAGATGGATGTGCGCGCGGTCTGGTGTGAGATGTCCCCGGCTCACCGTGTCCATTTCCTGGACCAGCTCTGAAGCAGTGATTTCCCCAAAGAGCCGGGCAGCAGGAAATGAAACTCGGAGACGCCAATATGAGCAGAGGGATGCTCGCTCCTCCTGGCTGTCCTTTCTCTTCGGCTCTTTCAGTAGACAGAGCTGGAAAAGAGGCATTTTTAAAAAAATACTTTATTGATTTTTAGAGAGGAAGGGAGAGGGAGAGAGACAGAAAAACATCAATGATGAGAGAGAATCATGGATCGGCTGCCTCCTGCACGCCCCCTACTGGGGATCAAACCTGCAACCCAGGCATATGCCCTTGGCCGGAATGGAACCCGGGACTTTTCAGTCCAAAGGCCGATGCTCTATCCATTGAGCCAAACCAGCCACGGCGAAAAGAGGCATTTTAAAGAGAGAGAAAGAGCCCTCACTGGTTTGGCTCAGTGGATAGAGCGTCGGCCTGCGGACTGAAAGGTCCCAGGTTCGATTCCGGTCAAGGGCATGTACCTGGGTTGCGGGCACATCCCCAGCAGGGGGTGTGCAGGAGGCAGCTGATCAATGTTTCTCTCTCATCGATGTTTCTAACTCTCTCTCCCTCTCCCTTCCTCTCTGTAAAAAATCAACAAAATATATTAAAAAACTAAAAATAAAAAGAGAGAAAGAGCCCATGAAGATCATGCTATGAGCAACGGAACCAGAAGTGAAAGAGTCTTCTCTTCCTGGTTTTGTATTTGTAACGCCAGTCACTTCTGATGAAAGTCTTGATCCTAGAGACGTCAGCGTACTTACTCACGGATGTCAGCTCATGTGTGTTCGTTTCAGAGCCACGCTGGGTAGACGCCTCTCGCCTTTTCCCACTCACCTTGGCCTTCCTGGGTTTGCAACCGCATCGTTCCAGTCTGTCGCCACGTGGCCGCCTCTTCCCGCGCCTGGCCCGGTCCTCATCTCTTCTCCTGTCATATTGGACGGAGTAAGGGCTCCCCTGCTCCAGTAGCACCTCATCGGAACGGATGACACCTGCGTAACCCTGTTGGCAAACCAGGTCCCGTTCGGAAGTGCTGGGGGTCAGGACTCCAAGATATCTTTTTTTGGGGGGGGGATTGGGGGAGGAGACACAGTTGACTCCGTCACACCCTCCTTCCTCTGTGGTGGTGGCCAAGGATCCTGGCTGATTTCTGGGTTCTCACTGCCCCCTGTTGGCCATGTGGCTCTTCCAGCACCTTCCTACTTCCCTCCAGCTCCCTGGGGTGGGCATCGCTCTTCCTTCAAGGCACGACGGAGTCGGTCTCTCTGTGGGTTCACTCAAGTGACTGGAGTCCCCGCCGAGGTCCATTTGGTTCCCAAAACAATGCCCGCGTCACTGGGTTTTGAAGGACTGGACGCTTCAGATAGTACGTTAGTAACACGGATGTGGTTCTGGAAAACAGGACGGGTTAGAAGAGAGAGAAACGGGAAGCAGAAAACACCCTTCACTGGACCCTGGCTGGGTGTCACCTCCACCTGTCTGGCCACCCTGATTAAGGGTCTCTGAATGAAAGTAGATGGGACATATGCCAACTGTCGCAGTCATTAGAAATTATTCTTGTATGTATTCTGTTAACGGTAGTTGAGAGAGTATATGTGTGTGTGTGTGTGTGTGTGTTTATATATGTATTATATATCATATAATAAATGGCATGTTCTATAATATGATATGTAATAATTTTTATATATACATATACTACATACAGTGGTCAAACTTTTTAAAAAATATATTTTTATTGGCTTCAGAGAGGAAGGGAGAGGGAGGGAGAGAGAAAAACATCAGTGATGAGAGAGAATCATGGATCGGCTGCCTCCTGCACACCCCCCCACTGGGGATGGAGCCTGCAACCCGGGCATGTGCCCTGACCGGGAATCGAACCCTGACCTCCTGGTTCCTAGGTGGACGCTCAACCACCAAGGCACGCCGGCCGGGCTGCAGTGACCAAACGTTTTATTGACAAGGCCGTCTGAAAAGACTGTCCCTGTTAGTCAGGCAGACTCCTGGGAAACACTCCTACCGGGAGGAAAACCCCGAACCTCAGGAAGCAAAGGCTGGGATGGTTTATAGAAAGCCCTTCACCAACCACATTCCTTCTCCGTGGCCCTCGGTCTCCCTGCGGGGATCTACAGTGAGCATGTCTACAACACGCTTGGCCACGTGGTTTCCCACCCCCCAGGAGAGGACAAGTGGGAAGTTCCAAGGGAACAAAGGGCAGCCCTGGAAGGCGGAAGCTAAAAGCAGAAGAACCGCTTGCTGTGGCCAAAGAAACGCGGAAATAACGAAGCCAGGGCACCGGGTTACCACCCGAGAGGGGCACACACCGGGCGTGGCCCGGTGCACACGGGGCTCCTTAGGGGGCGTGTCCCCACGGAGAAACCAGAGAAGTGAGTCCACCTGTTCTAGCTTTTTATTTTTATTTATTATCATTATTTTAATCCTCACTTGAGGATATTTTCCCATTGATTTTTAAAGAGGGTGGAAGAGAGAGGGAGAGACAGAGAGAAACATTGATGTGAGAGAGATACATCGATGGGTTGCCTCCCCCATGCACCCCAACCAGGGCCAGGGAGGAGCCTGCAACCCAGGTACGTGCCCCCCTTGACCGGAATCAAACCCGGGACCCTTCAGTCCGCAGCTGACGCTCTATCCACGGAGCCAAACCAGCCAGAGCTCCAGCCTTTTATTTTTGAACTAAAGGCCCAGTGCACGAATTCGTGCACGGGTGGGGTCTGGTCGGCCTGCCCCGATGGGGGCTGATCGAGTGGGGCTGGTCCGGGGGGAGGGTTCGCAGGAGGCTGGTCAGCCGGCCCTGCCCCCTGGTCGAACTCCCGGCTGAACGCCCAGTCGAACTCCTGGTCTCCGGGGCAATTTGCATATTAGCCTTTTATTATATAGGATTATATAGGCTAGAGAAGGTTTAATTAGTCAAACAATTTGCTGGTGGCAAAGAACTTCTTGCCTAACTCTGTGATGGTGAGTGCAGGGCTTGAGGAGGGTAGACTGAGCACATGTGTCTCCCACCCTGCACCTCCCCTCACCCTGCCCCCACCCCCCCCAAATCCTTTTAAGTGACAAGAAAAAGAAATCTTTTCAAGACGAAATTCCTGATAGCACGGGGAGAACAGGGGTGGCACAGAGGGGTCCTGAACTTGTGAGGAATTCCTGGAAGACAGAAAGCAGATGGGATGAAATGGACACGAACGGAGGCGTCTCCCCACAGCCGAAGACACGCACAGAAAAAACCCTACGAGGGAGACAAGAGCAGATGCAGAGAAACCCCAAGCTCAGTGTCCACAATCAGAGAGCAGTCCTGGCCGGTGTGGCTCAGTGGATAGAGCGTCGGCCTGTGGATCAAAGGGTCCCGGGTTCGATTCCGGTCAAGGGCATGTACCTCGGTTACAGGCTCCTCCCTGGCCCGGGCTCTGGTCGGGGCGTGCGCAGGAGGCAACCCATCGATGTGTTTCTCTCACATCGATGTTTATCTCTTTGTCTTTCCCTCTTTCTCTCCCACTCGCCCTAAAAATCAACGGGAAAATATCCTCGGGGGAGGATTTGAAAAAAATAAACAAATAAAATAAAATTCATATGGAATCTCAAGGGACCCCGAATAACCAAAACAATAAATAATAATAATAAAATAATGAGAGAGCAGAAGGGCCCTTGAGGAAACCACACGTGGAAGTGGTTAGCAGCGGCTCCTCCTCAGGGAAGAATAGATCCTCACCGGCTCCTGCAGACACTGATCAGCCTCATGCTTCCCCTCCAGATGTATAGGGACAAGCAAGGACCCCAGACATGGTAAAAAGGAAGGTGGATCCCAGCCAGCATGGCTCAGTGGTTGAGTGTCGACCTATGAACCAGGAGGTCACAGTTTGATTCCCGGTCAAGGGCACATGCCCGAGTTGAGGGCTCCATCCCCAGTGTGGGGCGTGCAGGAGGCAGCCGATCCGTGATCCTCTCTCATCATGGATGTCTCTCTCTCTCTCTCTCTCTCTCTCTCTCTCCCCGCTCTCTGAAATCAATAAAAATACATAAAACAAAAAAGACACTTCCTGGTCTCCCATTGTGGTGACCATCCTGTCTTTAATCTCCCATCAGGGGCCAAGGTGGGACAAGCAATGTGCGTGCCATATCTGTACGTCAGAGGCGGCCCAGAGCACACAGCAGGCTAGCTGCTCTTGGACCTGAACGCCTCGGGCATCCTAAGCATTTGTGAGCCGGCGCGGTTTCCAAGACGCTCACTGGAAATAAGGCTGGGAATCCTGCGAGAGCCGCGTCTCCGGCGGTGTTCCCGGATCGCACTGCTACGTTCCCTTTCGGTCTGGCTTCCTTCTGAATCTTGGCTTCCTAGACAGAAGGAGGATTTTCTTCCATGGACGGCTAAGGAGGACCTTCCGAAACCATCCTGCCAGTGTTCCATCCAGAGCAAAACGAATTTCCTACGGAGATGCCATTCCACTGCAGTCTCTCCTGAGCGGATGAAAATAGTCTGGAGATGTAGGAATCCAGTTACGCAGCCTAGCCTGGGATTTGCTGAGCCTGAACCCCCCGCCACACACACACACAGGAGCTATAACGGGAGGCGGGGAGGGGGGGGTCCCCAGTCTCCGCCTCTGTGTTATCAATTGGCAAACAGCCCTCTCCCGGTGACAGGCCCAACTACCTGCTGTTTTCAATTACTTCTGGCTTGATAAATGCAGAGGAAGCCGCTGGTGTAGTTTCTGCAAACTCCGTGCAGGGGAGGGGGGGGGGGGGGGACCTCCAGGCGTCTCCCCGCTGTGGGGGGACTTTCAAAGGCATCTGCCCTGACCGTGGGGGAGGGGCCTGGGAGGGATTTCGTGTTAATAAAGTTGTCTTACAAGAGGATTTGCTCCTGGGGGGGAGCCCCGTGAGTTGCTTCAAAGTGGTTTCTATTTTGGGGGTATTCACTCTGTGTCGACCAAGGAGAGCTACATCGGGGAAGCTAATCTAGACCCTCCCAGGAAGGGGGTTCGATGGCTCCTGAGAAGTGTTTGTGCTGTGAGAGGGCGTCGGCTGCTGTTAGTTTTAACTCCTTGAGTCTTAAAAGACATGATAAAACATGTGTGTCTCCCCTGCGGAGAAGGGACTGCCAAGCGGATAAAGGGAAGACCGGCTCGGCTGGTGTGGCTCAGTGGTTGAGCTTCGACCTAGGAACCAGGAGGTCACGGTTCCATTCCCGGTCAGAGCTCATGCCCGGGTTGTGGATTGGATCCCCAGGAGGGGGCGTGCAGAAGGCAGCCGATCAGTGATTCTCATCATTGATCTTTCTATCTCTCTCTCCCTCTCCCTTCCTCTCTGAAATCAATAAAAACATACACACACACACACACACACACACACACACTGAGTGGCCAGATTATTATGATCTCTGAATGCATAATAATCTGGCCACTCAGTATATGTATATATATATATATATATATATATATATATATATATATATATATATATATATAGAGGCCCGGTGCATGAATTCATGCATGGATGGGTTCTGGCCAGCCTAGCCAGGGGGAGGGGACATGGGTGGTTGGCTGGCCTGCCTGCTGGTCGAACTCCTGGTCGAGGGGACAATTTGCATATTAGCCTTTTATTATATCGGATATACACTGAGTGGCCAGATTATTATGCATTCAGAGGTCATCATAATCTGGCCACTCAGTATATATATATATTTATATATTTATATAATATTTTTTTTTTTTTTTAAATGGTCATCTACATCCTGAATCATTTTAATGTACTATGCAGTCAAGTTTAATGTACTTTGTAATACACAACACACATACTACAATTTTAAATGATCCCATGAACACAGGTATCACGGGATATTCTGATATCGCCCTTCCTCACCCCAGTGGGTCACCCCAAGGACACGCCCACTCTGGCATGAGCAGCCTCAAGTGTCTGACTGGCTTGCCCATGGTCACGAGAGGCGGAACAGAGCTGGCACTGCCGTCTTCTCGCTCCAGCTGGCATTGTTTGCTGCTATGGTGACCTGCTTCCTTCCACATATCTGCTTGTGAGAACTGGGCCACGATCGACTGGGTTAATCCTTTCCACTCCTGTAAACTCGACCCTTTGAAATATCTTGTTACCACAAATAGCTGAACTTTAGATTCCAGGCTGACATGAAAGGCACACTTCGGCTAAACTTAGAATCCCTGAAAATGGCTTTGCGGTTATTTCAGAGGCAAAGCTTTCCCTTACTAATTTGCTGCCAGGCTAGTGTATAACCCCGGCTGAAACCCCTGGTGTATTCTTAGAAAGGTCCCCTACCCCACACGGTACTGAACCAACGTGAAAAAGCCTAGAATCAGCCCGGCCGGTGTGGCTCAGTGGTTGACCTGGTCAATCTAGGAACCAGGAGGTCACGGTTCGATTCCCTGGTCAGGGCACATGCCCGGGTTGTGGGCTCGATCCCCAGTGTGGGGCGTGCAGGAGGCAGCCGATCCATGATTCTCTCTCATCACTGATGTTTGTCTCGCTCTCTCCCTCTCCCTTCCTCTCTGAAATCAATAAAAATATTTTTTTAAAAGCCTAGAATCATAGCACAAAAACACTTCTTTAGAAACATAACTTCGTCTTCTTGTTTTGGGGGGAAGAAAAGCAGATGTGTTTTCCTAACCCACCTCCCCCCAGTTGCAAATAACCTTACAATCCCATCAACTGAACCTCTGAAAGAGATCTAACCGGATCCGACCAGAATTCTAAATGAGCTGTTCTAAGCCCGGAGCGTTTGTACTTGAGAACGTGCTAAGAGGGTTCCTGGACAATTATCCCCTTGACATTTGGGTCGGTCTGGCTCAGTGTCCTCCTAAAGCCCCGGGCGCAGCACATTTTCTGTTTCAATGGCTCTGGGTTTCTCTTTATTTTCAAAATATATTTTATTGATTTCAAAGAGGGAGGGAGAGGGAGAGATAGAAACATCAGCGATGAGAGAGAATCATTGATCGGCTGCCTCCTGCACGCCCCCTACTGGGAATCGAGCCCACAACCCGGGCACGTGCCCTGACCAGGAATCCAACCGTGACCTCCTGGTTCACAGGTCGATGCTCAACCCCTGAGCCACGCCAGCCGGGCGTGATGGCACCATTTTTATCATCCCACCCACAGTGCGCAGGGTTCCAATTTCTACACAACCTGGCCAACGCGTCATTTCATTTTCTGTGACAGCAGCAGCAGCCATCCTAATGGGCGGGAGGTGTGACCCTGCCCCTTGATGAGGGGCCTGGGGAATGAGCTGAGTGGCCAGCCATATATATATATATATATCTACATATCTATATCTATATCTATATCCAGTCTCTGTATTTGTGGCAAGGAGTGCTGTCCGATCACTGGTCAGGCTTTGCAGGGGGGAAGCAGAGAAACAAAAGAGAAGGCTGAGGCTGAGGTGGCAAAGAGAGGGAGGGCTGATTCCAGGAGGTCTAGGCTACCCGAACACGGAGTCTATTTTTAGCGGGACCGGACCCCTGCTTCCTGCCGGGGGTGCCTGCATTTCCAATAACCGTTGGAGAGAAGCAGAGCTCGCACTCGCAGGGTATCGTGGGCAAGCCCAGCTGTGGCTGCAGCAGGGCCCGCCCCCTGCCGTCGGGTGGCCCGCCCCGAGCCGCCCTCAGTGAATGTTACGCCGGCTGCCCGAACTAAAGAAAACCCGCAGAGACCCCGAATCACAGATTGATCCTGGAGAGAACAGCACATAATCCTGTTCCCTTTAACCTGACAACCGAAGGCCACGGATTAGTCAACCGTCGAGGCACAATCGAAGGCCCATGGAACTCAGTGGGGTCTCTTTGAAAAGGCCCACGACTTTTTTATTTATTTTTATATCTTATTGATTTTTTACAGAGAGGAAGGGAGAGGGATAGAGAGTTAGAAACATTGATGAGAGAGAAACATCGATCAGCTGCCTCCTGCGCACCCCCTACTGGGGATGTGCCCACAACCAAGGTACATGCCCTTGACCGGAATCAAACCTGGGACCCTTCAGTCTGCAGGCCAACGCTCTAACCACTGAGCCAAACCGGTCAGGGCATAAAATAAGGCTTTTCCATGTATAAGAACTGCATTGTGGGTAGTTAGAAAGAAGCAGAAGACTTACTAGCCAGAGGCTGGGGGGCCACTATCTCCTGGTCCCTTGACATATCAAGATTTGCAAGCTTTCCCTTATACATAAGTGCACTGAGTGGCCAGATTATGATGCGTTCAGAGATTATAATAATCTGGCCACTACATATATATATATGTGTGTGTGTGTGTGTGTGTGTGTGTGTGTATGTATGTGTGTGTGTGTATGTGTATGTGTATATATATATATTCGATTCCAGAGAGGAAGGGAGAGGGAGAGATAGAAAAATCAATGATGAGAGAGAATCATGATTATCTACCTCATTGCTACCTTCATTCCCCGGACAGAGGCGACTGCAGACAGGTCACTGACCCTCTGTAGCCTGGGGTGTGGAAAAGGGAGCCCTGGTTTCCCTTTTAATATTTTTTCAGATAGGTTTGACCTGACACCTAAACTGCATGGGAGCTGCAGGGCTAAGAACACGACCAAAGCAAAAAAATAAAATACGCTTTTTTTGTGTGTGTGTGTGTTGTGTGTGTGTGTGTGGTTGCCACTCAGAGCCTCGGTATTCACATAAGCAACTGCACGAGGAGGACAAGGCTGGACGGCAAAATACCTTGAGCGGCGACCATCCCGGCGACAGCCACAGCGCAGAGCCTCCGGGGCGGCCCCTCCCGCCTCGGGAGCCAGCACGCGCAGGCGCAGGCGCCGCTTCTCCCCGCTCTCTCGCGAGACCCAAGGTTTTGCCGAGAAGCGCGTCGGCGTCTCCCCGGGCAACAGCAATGGCGGCCCCCATGTCCGAGCGGCTCTTCTCGCTGGAGCTGCTCGTAGACTGGGTGCGTCTGGAAGCCGGGCCGCCGCCGCAGCCCGTAGTCGAGGAGGAGAACGAAGAGGAAAAAGAGGAGGAGGAGGCACCCTCGCGCTCCCTGTGCCCCGCGGTGGCCTTCCGCCTGCTGGACTTCCCCACGCTGCTGGTTTACCCTCCCGGGGGCCCCGCCGCCGCCGCCGCCCCGGAACCCAGGCCTGGCCTGCTCAGCTTCGGTCGCGGCAAGTCCTGCCTCTTCCGCCTGCACCCCGCCACCCTGCGCTGCCGGCTCCTCGCCACCCCGCTGTACGCCCTGCTGCTGCGGCTGCCCCCCGGACGCCCGACTCCCGCCCCGCGGCTCCTGGGCACCTGCAGCATCTCGCTGGCCGCCGCCGCCCTCAAGGTCCTGGGGCCGGCTGCCTCCTGCTGCTCCCACGGGCATCGGGGAAGCTTTCCTCTGCACAACCACGTCGGGGAGCGGGTGGGAGACATTTCGCTGACCTACCGCCTGACCGACCTGGGAAGCAGCTTGCTGGGCCATCTGGAGCGGCCAGTCACTGCCCAAGGGGTTGGGGTGCAAGACGGGGAGGTACGGAGGGCCGTGAAGGGCAGTGGCCAAGCCCAGCAGGAGAAACAGCTACCGCAGCCGAACTCGGACCCAAGTCCGAGAGACCCTGATGGGCCTCCGAAGAGTTTTAACAGCCGGGAGGCACAGAGGGATTTGAAGGAGGTCGTTTTCCCCAGTAAGGCCAACCCAGGTAACACGGGCTCTGTGGAGAAGGGCACAACCAAGTCTGTCGGTTCAAATGCTAGCGGTGTGGGCAGGACTGGCCCCCGAGACCAGGAAGTCACAGACTTGGACATGGAGACGAACACATTTTGTCCTCCCCCTCTGTATTACACTCACGTGACCCCAGAGAAAAGGCCTCCCCCACGGGGTCAAGTCACCATTAAGCCTCAAGAGAATGTATCTGAGGAACTGGATGGTACTTTTCCAGAAGAAAAACTTGTAAATCCCCCAACACATACTCATCTTCTAAAACATACAAATTCTGGGGCCCGTGAAACTCCTGTGGTGCTTAATCCTCCGGCGCGTGCTCAGGGCATCGAAGCAAGCCATCGAAGTGCAGGTCACCCTCAAACCGAGCAAAATAGAATGGACACGATAAGGCAGTTGCCATTGTTAAATGCTTTGTTGGTGGAGTTGTCCTTGTTATACAACCAACCCATCGCAAGCCCGACGCATATCCACCCTCACTTAGCCTGGTTATATAGGACGGAGGATAAGAAATCGCCAGAATCTTCTGCCAAAGCCACAGCTAAGGCTGAATCAAGGGAAGAGAAGCTTTCTGTGGGGGGCCATGAAAAGCCAGTGAGTCTTCAGGATAAAAAGAACCAAGATGAAAAGCTTAAGAAAGGTCAGTATGTTGAAAAGAACCACGGTGCTCCCTCCAAAAAGGCTCCGCGGGGTAAGCTGCTCTATGGTTTAACAAATACACTTAAGCTACGTTTAAAGCAAACGAATCCCGGTATGTTGGTCGTACATGAAAGGCGAGAACAGTATAGAAAGATGCAAGTGCAAATGTTCGGTGCAAAGCCCCGAATTCCATCATCCAAAGTGAAAGTACTGAGCTTTGCAGAACAGCATCAGAAGCCACACCAGTTGCCTAAAGATAAGGATGTAGAATCAGATACGTCTTTCGCTGAAAATTTTGATTCTTCAAAGCTGACGAGTGGAGTTTTTGATGACCCCAGCACAGCCAAAGAAACGCAGCTGAAATGTGCAACCGAAAAGACTGTTGACTGTGGTGAGAATCGAACCAGTAACGGTTCATTGGAAGAAATTGTGAGCCCTGCAAATCCCATCGTTCCAGAAAGGTTGGCTCATACAAACATTTTGGAAGGAAACGTGGAAATGGAAGTCCAGAGTCCATTTGTTTTCCAACAGGTTGCAATTGTTGACGAGATTCTAAGAGAGAATGATATAGAAGACAAAACCACCAAGAATGACATTCTTACTGCTAACTCGAATGAAAGTCAGCCAAGTAAATATAGTTGCTCTGAAAGCATCTCAGAACGGAAATATTCAGATGACTTCACCAGCCCTTGCTACTCTGAAGATTTCTGTACTGATGATACCAGTAGAATTTTACAGGCTCAGGATAGGAGCCCATCGGCAGGAAATCCAAAACATAGTCAATGTAACAGTAAGTCTAGTGGAACAAGATTGTCCATAAGGAAAGACAGCCGTGAACAGAGTTTTATTCCTACCCCACCCTTTTCAGCCGGATCGCCAGTGCACTCATCTAAAAGATTTCATATTTCAAAGACTCGAGATGAAAGTTTGGAGGAAGCATCTACTCTCTCTACCAGTGACTTATCTTTGTGTTGGACTGAGGAAAAAGAAAACCAGTTAGACCAAAGTAGCGTGCATCCTTCTAAAGTTACAAAGACGGGTCAAGACATCGCTATGAAAACGAGAACTGATTGCAGGTCTTTAGAAAAAAGCCAGTCAATTCGGACATCCCAAGTGAGTTCTTATCTGCCATCGAATTTGTCAGAATGCAGTAAATCCGATCACTTTGAAGAAGACAGCGATGAAATTGCTTCACTAAATATTTCCGAGCAATGCAAAGATATTTGCGAATTACTAGTAAATAAACTTCCAGGATATACAGTGTAAAATGTGTGTTTTTTTAAAAAGCATTTAATTTTTTATAACCTATGTGTATGGTTAGTGAAACAATTTTAATAACTTTATTTTTAGTCCATAAATAATGTGAGTAATTTTTAAGAGATATAAATGTTTGTCATTTCTTTGATTTTTAGTGTTCTGCATTAAATCTGACAGTGTTGATCATGATATCACCCTATAATCTGGTAAGACTTGTTTATCTTGTAAAAATAAAAGTATTTTTCTAAACTAGATCTTTTTTTTTTTTTAATATGTTTTTATTGATTTCAGAGAGGAAAGGAGAAATAAAAACATCAGTGATGAGAGAGAATCATTGATTGGCTGCCTCCTGCACACCCCCTACTGGGGATCAAGCCCGCAACCCGGGCATGTGCCCTTGGCCAGAATCGAACCTGGGACCCTTCATTCCACAGGCTGATGCTCTATTCACTGAACCAAACTGGCTACAAGGCTGTAACCTTTTGATGACAGAGACTTACAAGTGTCTCGTTCTCCATCATGTACTCAACTTTTCACACAGCTCGGTCTATTCCAGTGCAGCTAAACTTGATAAACGTTTGTTCGACACTTAGATACTTAAATATTCAAGTGGGGAAGAGCGAGTCGTGTTTGCTTAAGAGGTTCACAATAAGTGGCAATGGAAACCGAAGGAATCATCTTCTTAGAGAGAGGAGGAGAGAGAGAGAATATATATTCCTTTCCTCAGGGGAACGATCAGCATTCAGATGTTCTTATGCTGGGGAGGATCCAGGAAAAACACTTCACTTCAGAGGAAATTTCAATTACACGGTGGAGATTAGAGTTTCAGCCCTTGGGGATAATTACAGCCATGTTTCCCATTATATATGCCCAAGTAAAACAAAAGAAAGACACGAAACCCCAATGGAAAAGCATTGCAACTGGTAATCAAATTGTTGCCTTTATTGCAGTCCCAGGAAAATCATTTCAAAGCCTCAGTGCTTTGCTCTAAGACCCAAAGACTCCTCGCTCCACAATGTGATTAAAAGCTCAAGACTTGCCTCTCAAAAACACTTGGATTGGGCAGGAATGTTTTCAACTGTCAGGCTATTACTAGAACCATGAAACAAAGGGATGATGTCTGGCTAACACACACATGTATGTGTTATTTGTACAGCTCGCCACTTGGTATGCTCAGCCTTTCTTTGCTTATCACTCACTGCAATGTGATACATTCTGTGGCTAGAGATGTGCTTTACTTATTTATTAAATACTAGAGGCCCGGTGTACAAAATTTCGTGCACTGGGGAGGGGGGGTCCTTCAGCCTGGCCTGCGCCCTCTCCAGTCCGGGACACCTTGCTCCTTACTGTCCACCTGCAGCGGAGGCAGGAGAGGCTCCCGCCACCACTACTGTGCTCGCCAGCCTTGAGCCTGGCTTCTGGCTGAGCAGCACTCCCGCTGTGGGAGTGCACTGACCACCAGGGAGAAGCTCCTGCGTTGAGCGTCTGCCCCCTAGTGGTCAGTGTGCATCATAGTGACTGGTCATTCCGCCATTTGGTCAATTTGCATATTAGGGTTTTATTATATAGGGTGTTTTTATTGATTCCAGAGAGGAAGAGGGAGGGAGAGAGTGATAAAAACATCAATGATGAGAGATAATCATTGATTGGCTGCCTCCTACGTGCCCCCTACTGGGGATTGAGTCTGCAACCTGGGCATGTGCCCTGACCGAGAAGCGAACCGTGACCTGGTTCATAGGTCGACGCTCAACCACTGAGCCACACTGGCCGGGCTAGAGATGTGCTTTAAACTTCTTTTTTACTGCCTAAGTAACCTTGTAAAGGGCTGTGTTAAACATCTCTTAATCCTGCTGCTCAGATTCCATTCATTTTCTTTGGGTGAAATGTTTATGGTAAAGAAAATATGTCATCATTTATACAACTGTTTTGCTTAAATATTTTTATTTCCTTCTAGGATGAAGCCGGAAGGAAATCAAATGCAGTAAAGGTCATTCGATGGGACAGTCCCTGTTCATTCCTGGGTTATTCCAGCGAGAGAAGGAGCCCATTCTCCTGTCAGACCCCAGCTGCCTTTCTCGTGAGTCGCCCTGTTTTCAGTAATACGTGTGATGACTCACTGTTAGAATTCCATCGTGCGCTGTGAGATTGAGAACTGAGGATTACATTTTTTTTTCTTTAATTTTCACCCGAGGATATCTTTCCATTGATTTTTAGAGAGAGTGGAAGAGAGAGGGGAAGACAGAGGGAAATATGGATGTGAGAGAAACACATGGATGGGTTGCCTCCTGCACGAGCCCCAATCAGGGCCTGGGCCGGAGAGGAGCCTGCAACAGAGGTATGTGCCCTTGGCCGGAATCGAACCCGGGACCTTTAGGTCTGCAGGCCTACGCTCTAATGCACTGAGCCAAAACCGCCACGGCAACTGAGGATTCATGGAAATACAGTCTTAAGTTAAATGAGGAAAAGATATATATATATATATTTGCCTAAAGTTGACATGTTATTTATGGTGGTATCAGTGGTATAACTAGGAGTAATCGATTAAAATGAAGAAAAGGACATTTTTAGAAGAAGTTAAGAAAAATTCCCTAGACAGTGAGACCTACTAGACTGTGAAATAGGCTTTCCAGTGAAGTGATGGGAGCACAGGCCCCGGGGACGTTCTAAATAAAGGACTCTGCCCGGGAAGTCCTTTGCAGAGAGGAATTCTGCCTGCAGACCTGGAGCCAGAAGGGGGCAGGGAACGGGGATAGGACCCCTGAGGCCACACAGAGGTCCTGTCCTCTGAAGGGAGGGGTGGGGGGGAGACTCAGGTCCAGGGGGAGAGAAGCCAAAACAGTGTCTCCGCCCTGACTGGTTTGGCTCAGTGGATAAGAGCATCGGCCTGTGGACTGAAGGGTCCCAGGTTCGATTCCGGTCAAGGGCATGTACCTTGGTTGCGGGCACATCCCCAGGAGGAAGTGTGCAGGAGGCAGCTGATTGATGTTTCTCTGTCATCGACGTTTCTAACTCTCTATCCATCTCCCCTCCTCTCTGTAAAAAATCAATAAAACATATTAAACACACACACACACACACACACACACACACACACACACACACACACAGTGTTGCTAGTGGGTGGGGAAGTACAGGAGTCAGAATTAACACGGACCGCAGGCGACTACCAGTATGTCCAGGTCTGTGCAAAAGGCAGCTGGAACCAAACTTGGGCAGTGGAAACGGAGTTTGGATGGCGACAGTAGAGCTAGATCCAGAGGAGCTTGCTGGATTAAAAGAGTTTAATGGTGATGCCCGGCCGGCATGGCTCAGTGGTTGAGCATTGACCTATGAACCAAGAGGTCATGGGTTCGATTCCTGGTCAGGGCGCATGCCCGGGTTGCAGGCTTGATCCCCAGGGTGGGGAGTGCAGGAGTCAGCCGATCCATGATTCTCTCTCATCACTGATGCTTCTATCTCTCTCTCCCTCTTCCTTCCTCTCTGAAATCAATCAAAATATATTTTTAAAGGAGACGATAAGCTTTGCAGCAGGCTGCAGGACAAGTCAGAGGACAGAGAGGCTAGAGTTGGGGCAACCCTCGAGGAGCCCCTGAGAGCATGACGTAGCGTGCTGGCTTTCTGACATGTTATGCAAGTAGGAAATATGTGTCATGTGATGACTCACACACACACACACACACTCCTACACATACACATGGCTGCCACAAAACAACATACAAAATAATGTCACGTTTGATGTGGTTGAAATTACTTTTGTATTCTGTTTCTTTCTTTATTTCTTTTTTAGAGATAGGGAGAGGGAGAGATGGAGAGAAACATCAATGTGAGAGAGACACATCGATTGGTTGCCTCCTGCACGTGCCCCGACCCGGGCTAAGGATCGAGCTTGCAACCGAGGTACGTGCCCTTGAGCGGAATCGACCCCAGGACCCTTCAGTCTGCAGGCCGACGCTCTAGCCACTGAGCCAGACCAGGTAGGGCTGTCTCATTCCTTTTTCATGCTGGCTGGGATGCACATGATTGATTTCATGACCGTGTGATGCTAGTGGGTCGCAGCCTGGTCCGGAGATGACTGAACACTACAGTCAGACAAGACAGCGAGCAGGAGAGGTGCTTGAAGAAGGTGGTGGAGTACAGCCTTTCTTAGGTTCCCCGCGGCCGACCCCCGGCTCAGACCACAGAGCCGCAGTCAGTCACGTGGAGCCAAGGCCTTGTGACCTCAGAGAGGCCTCGTGACCTCCGAGAAGCTGTGAAAATTGCCCATGGAAACCTGCCAGGGTCTTAGTCGTTCCTTCCAAACTCAGGACTCACGACGTTGTTAGGAAAGCTACTAGGGACGCTAGGTGTGGGAATTGGTTAAATACTCGCCCGATCGTTTTGATAACTCAGAGTAATGCCTGCACACTACAGAAATCTACACTTGAGTGGCCAGATGATTATGACCTCTGAACGCATAATCATCTGGCCACTCAGTGTATATCCTATATAATGAAAGGCTAATATGCAAATTTTCCCCTCGACCAGGAGTTCGACCAGCAAGCAGGCCGGCCAATCACCCATGTCCCCTCCCCCTGGCCAGGCTGGCCGGACCCCTACCCATGCACGAATTCATGCACTGGGCCTCTAATATACATATACTGAGTGCCAGATTATTATGCATTCAGAGATCATCATCATCTGGCCACTCAGTGTATATCTTGGGCAGAAAATACATGGGGAGCCTTCTGATCTAGGACAGAGTTGGAGGGGTAAACGTTAATCACACCAAGCTTTTCACATCCCAGACTGTGTTCTCAGCGACAGTCTCCTCTCTCGATCTTGACAACTCCGGGTAGCCCAAACCCCTCGGATAAACGTGTTTATAAATGGTCCCACTTTTCCATGGCTCTTCCCCCGGCAGACATTTCACTGTCTTAGCTTCCTAATGGGCTTGTTGATCTAATTCTCCCTTCATTCCTTAATGGGTTTGGAATGAGCCTCTCTGGTACTCATTTTTCTCCTGACAGTACAATAAAAGGGCATTTTCTTCCTTTTCCCCCTCTGGCTGGCAATAGCATCTTCTTCTTCCTTTCTGGTCCTTTAATTGGCATTGCTTACACCCACAGGGACCCCTCACTCCTCTCCCTTTCCAAAAAAAAAAAAAAAACTACCTCTGCTCACACCTCATTGGTCTCGGGAATTCCCCCGTGAGTCCTTGCTGGCAGCGCTCGGTCCCTCGTCCCCTGGAAGCTCATGTTCAATCTTGAACGTTGGCTTCCCCTCTGGGTCTTCATTATGCATTTCTGAAAATTCTTCAGCTTCCGTGTAGACGTGCGGATGGCAGTCCAGGGGTTTCACAGAGCGGACCCTCTCGGAAAGACCCGCATAAGCCCTTAAAGGGTTTGTGCTTTTTAAAAGGCACAACAGTTGTCCTAGGGGGGCAGTGTTGGTTGGCTTTCCGGCTCAGTGGGACCAGGTTGCCCTTGACCAGGTGACAATGACAGTGCCAGGTCTGTGTGGACGAGCTGGACGCGTATGAGTTAGAGGGGGACAGGCTTGGCTTTTATTTTATTTCACTAGAGGACTGGTGCACGGATTCGTGCACCAGTGGGGTCCCTCGGCCTGGCCTGCGCCCTCTTGCAATCTGGGACCCCTCCGGCGTTGTTGGAGAGTCAGTTTCGACCCGATCCCCGCAGGCCAGGCCGAGGAACCCCACCCGTGCACAAATCCATGCACCGGGCCTCTGGTATGCATATAAGATTTTTGGTTAATCTCTCCCCGCCTTCCCCCTCTCCCCTTCACTCTGCGATTCATCAGTCTGTACCATGATTCCATGCCTGTGGTTTCCGCTCCTGCGTTGAGCATCTGCCCCCTGGTAGTCAGTGCGTGTCATAGCTATCAGCTGGCCGGATGATCAGACAGTCACTTAGGCTTTTATATATATAGATAGTTTTGTGTATTTTTTTATTTCAGAGAGGAAGGGAGAGGGAGAGAGAGATAGAAACACCAGTGATGAGAGAATCATGGATTGGCTGCCTCCTGCACGCCCCTCACTGGGGATCGAGCCCACAGCCCGGGCATGTGCCCTTGGCTGGAATCGAACCATGACCTCCTGGTTCATAGTTCTTTCTGTAAGTATTTGGGGCTATTGAAAATTATAAAACAGCCCTATACGAGAGCTACTCTGTGGATTAGACAAAAAGAGTAACGAGCCTGGGAGATCATGAATGAATTTTGGCAAGCCATTGTGTAGAGAAATGTTTTACAACGGCAGAAAGAAAGTGAGGGCGAGTGAAGCACTAAATAATATAACACAGCAGAGGACTATGGATTGACGCACGGAGATTTTGTTTTAATTAATATTTTAGGTATTTTATTTCCCGTTCTTGATTGAATATGCAAGTCAAGTCTTAAATTGGGGGTGCAGACACAGTCCATACCAAAAATCTGAGCAATTGTACACAAATTGCAGTGGAATGAACTGAAACGTGCTAAAGGGACTGTCATTCCATAATTTTCTGCTTTTGTCCTCTTGGGATGGATTCGAGGATGTTTGCCAATAGGGTGGGGAAATCACTTGTAATGGCATCGGGGGCGGGTGATTGGCTCGCCCGTGAATGGGCGGGGTCAGCAGGCCGCCCCCAGCACCTGCAGCCACTGCACCTGCCAGTCCTCCTCCTGGACGGACGCCCTGAGGCCGGGTTCCCACACTCCACTGCCTGTTAGAAGCGTCTGGGGAGCGGTTACAGCTGTCAGTGCCTGGGGCCCACTCGGCACCAATTACACAGCACTTGGGGGGGATGCGGACCAGGCATGCTATTTTCTCAGATCTCTCCAGGTAATTGTGATTTACAGACAGAGTGGAGAACCATTGCCCTGGGGAGAAGCCAACCAGTAAAGGAAATTGCCTGTGGGCCTGACAGAGACGGAAGAACAGAGAGGGGCCCGGTGGGAAGAGGGGCCGGAGGGAATAAAGACGAGGGAGAAGGGAGTGGGCACGGTGGGTTTCCAGCTGAGCAGTGGGGGATGCTCACATTGGGTCCAAAGTGGGAGAGAGACCGGAGCCTCGCTTTCTCTGACACCCGAAGCCCAGAGATACAGCCAGGAGCTGGGCTGCTGGCGGAATTCCCGGAGCTGCGTGGTCCCTAAGACGCTTTATTTTTTAAAATATATTTGTATTGATGTCAGAGAGGAGGGGAGAGGGAGGGAGAGATGGAAACATCCATGATGAGAGAGAATCATGGATCGGCTGCCTCCTGCACGCCCCACCCTGGGGATCGAGCCGGCAACCCGGGCGTGTGCCCTGACTGGGAATTGAACCGTGACCTCCTGGTTCATAGGTCAATGCTTAACCACTGAGCCATGCCGGCCGGGCCCTCAGAAGGTTTAAAGCACAGGATCTCTCCACAGGGGAGGGAGGTCCCCAGGCAGGCAGACCAGGTTTCTCCTGCAGGAGGCAGTGCGGGGGGGGGGTGGTGGAGCCAACACCCCAGGCAGAACTCTCAGGAATAGACCGGACCCCAGCCGGCGTGGCTCAGTGGTTGAGCATCGACCTAGGAACCAGGAGGTCATGGTTCGATTCCCGGTCAGGGCACACGCCCTGGTTGCAGGCTCCATCCCCAGTGTGGGGCGTGCAGGAGGCAGCCGATCGATGATTCTCTCTCATCATGGATGTTTCTCTCTTTCTCTCTGAAATCAATAAAAAATATATTTAAAAAAAACACCAGGAGAGGATGGTGTCTGTTGGGAGTGAATGCTAATCACCCCTCTGGGAAGAGGCTGGTGTGTTGAGTGGAGGGGGAAGCAGGAAGCTACTTAGAAGGGGAAGGTTGACAAGATGGCCAGATAGTAGTCCGATCGGATCTCCGGGGCATGGGCCTCGGTTCCTAGAATGGATTCTTGAAGCCGGAAGGAAAATGCCAGGCGGCTGTCTGTGCCGCCGGTGCTCCCCCTAGGGGGCAGGCCTGTGCCCATTCCTCTGGTGGCGGGTGACCACACACAGGCTGGTGTTTTCTCGACCAACAAGATGATGTTGGCAGAAGGATTTAGCCTCCTAGGAGCCAAGGTGACGTGCAGACGTGGGCATGCATCCCCGACCTCGGGGAGCTGACCCGATGAACTCATGCAATGCCATGAGGTAACCGCTGGCTCCCAGTCCTAAGACACAGATCCCAGCTAACTCATGCAACGTGCTCATTTTCTGTTCTGATAGGATCTTGGAAATGAGTGTTTAACGATTATTTTCACAAAGCACCTACGGATCTTCAGATCCCGGGACACCGCTAACTTGACACAGTGTGTTTGTCAGCCAGCATGATTGCGCATCCCTGGCGACGGGGAGCCCTGAATTCCCAAACTAGTCAAGTCCCACCTTGTCGACACCCGCTCTGCGTTCGTCGCTATCAGCCGCGGCCTGTCATTCTCCGCGGAGAGCGGGTTTGCTGGTCCCCTGTCAGCACGCACACAAGCAAGCATCGCTCGTCCTCCCGGGCTCATCCGTCCAGGCCTTCTCGTTCGCCAGGCAGCTGTCACCGCGGGCAGCCCCGCTCACCGCCTCTCTCGGCTGATTCTGGACTTGATGCGCCCACGCTCTGTACTCCGAGCCGTCACTCTGCACGAGGGGATGCTGCCGGGGTGGACGTGGCCACCTTTCGTCCCCTGCTTCCCACAGACATTGGTTCCGCTGTGAAGTTACTGGTGGATATCATTTGTTCTTGCTGTGGCCTGGTAGACAATTGTACATTAACAGTGTAAACTGACAACAACTGGCACCCAAACTGCAATCCTCCTGTTACGTCCCAAAGAGAAAAACAAGCCCGGCCGGCGTGGCTCAGTGGCTGAGCATCGACCTAGGAACCAGGAGGCCACGGTTCGATTCCTGGTCAGGGCACAGGCCCGGGTTGCGGGCTCGGTCCCCAGTGTGGGGCGTGCAGGAGGCAGCCGGTCCATGATTCTCTCTCATCGTTGATGTTTCTGTCTCTCTCTCCCTCTCCCTTCCTCTCTCTGAAATCAATACAAATATATTGTATTTTAAAAAAGAGAAAAACGAAAGGCATGTGTGTCAGGAAACAGTGGGAACAAAGGGAAGATGTTCGTTAGTGTTGAGTGGCCAGCACAGCGCGGCTGGAATTCCAGGAGCAACAATTAGCTCTGCACTCAGCCAGTTGTGCTAAACGCTTCCCTTTTGGCCCATTTTCGTGGCGCGAGTGATGCCTCCTATGTGTTTTCTGTGCGATTTCCCTTCAAGTCAGCTGCCTGCCGTGCTGTTTCCGTTCACGGCGCCTTTGGGACTCAAAACTAGATTGAGTCCAAAGGAGCCATTGAAAGGGACGTGGCTGAATGGCAGTTGCGTTGTTTGCAAGGCCCCGCGGTGAGAGCTGGACGGGAGGATGGGTCCTTCTCCGCGGGTGCCTTGGGGATTCAGACTCAGGCAGCACTGGCAGCTGGCGGTGCTCCTTCCGGGGTCAGCCGTGTTTGCCCAGAGGCAGGATGCTTCTCACAGCCACAGACCGTCAGCCCTGGAAGAAAGTCTGAAGGCCACCTAGTCTAGCTGGTTGTTATTATTATCGTAAATGTACACGGAGTGGCCAGATGATGTTGATCTCTGAACGCATCATAATCTGGCCACTCAGTGTATATCCTATAGAATAAAAGGCTAATATGCAAATTGTCCCCTCGACTAGGAGTTCGACCAGCAGGCAGGCCGGCCAACTGCCCATGTCCCCTCCCCCTGGCCAGGCTGGCTGGACCCCACCCATGCACGAATTCATGCACTGGGCCTCCAATACACACACACACACACACACACACACACACACACACACACACGCACTGAGTGGCCAGATTATTATGCATTCAGAGAGTATAATAATCTGGCCACTCAGTGTATTTTTATTGATTTCAGAGAGGAAGGGAGAGGGAGAGATAGAAATCAAGGATGAGAGAGAATCACTGATCGGCTGCCTCCTGCACGCCCCACACTGGGGATGGAGCCCACAACCCGGGCCTGTGCCCTGACCGGGAATCGAACCATGACCTCCTGGTTCATAGGTGGACGCTCAGCTATTGAGCCACGCCGGCCGGGCTGTACCTATATTTCTTGTCGAGCTCCGAGTGACTTGCCATTGAACAGCCCCCCGCCCTTCCTTCTCTCTCAGCGTTCGGACGAGAGGCCTGCAGCCCAGTGGGGCCCCGCAGGCACACGGAGGAGCAGAGGGCTTTCTCCAGTTCCAGGTGAGCAAACCCGAGACGCATGGAGGTGGCAGGATGGCCAAGGTCAGACAGGAGCCCACGTGGAAGTGGACGAGTCAGCGAAGTCTGGGACGGGGCGGAAATGTGATCGGGGCGCAATAGATACACCGTCCGAGCAGAACCACGGAATGTGCAGTGTAAATTCTTCAAATTATTAAAAAAAACACACACACACAAATATTCCCCGATTGAAACCTAATCAGGAATGGATTGTGCAAGCCGGGACACTGAAGGTTGAGGCTTTGGGATTAACGCTGCAAATGTCCCTTCGCCTGCCTCCTAACATACAGCCAGCCCAGCCAGTGTGGCTCAGTGGTTGAGCGTCGACCTGTGAACCAGGAGGTCATGGTTCGATTCCCGGTCAGGGCACATGCCCGGGTTGTGGGTTCGATCCCCAGTGTGGGACGTGCAGGAGACAGCAGATCAATGATTCTCTCTCTTCACTGATGTTTCTCTCTCTCTCTCTCTCCCTCTCCCTTCCTCTCTGAAATCAATAAAAATATATTAAAAATATAAAAAATAAAAAGCGCTCTCCTCAGTAGCGCTCTTTTGTGAATTAAATGCGATGATGCCTGCAAAGTATTAAACGCTGAGCCCCACACACAATGGACTCCGTGTCTGAACCGGTATCAGAAGCTTCTGGTTTCAAAACGGAGACCATACTGAGCTAGAGAAAAACACTTTATAAAAGTGATCTATCCGTTTAAAACTTCTCCCCAAGCCCCAAAGACTGAGGGGGTCGGGATAGCAAGTCCGAGGGCTTTAAGGGAAGTGAATTCAGCGGAGGAGGAAGGACAATAGCGCCCCTTTGAGAGATCAGAAGAAAGGGAAGATGAATTTTCTCCCCGACTTAAAAGAGCGCCTTTGTTTGCATCATTCAACGACCACTTGTTTGCGAGACCTGGCAGACAGGCAAAATGTGCACACTCCCCATGTGCAATCGCACAAAATAGGTTTTCAATAAAGCAAGGAAAGCATGAATTATAAGTGGGTTTGTGTTTAAATTACCGTAGGAGACGATGAGGACGTTGCGAAAAGCTCTTCGGTTTTCTGAGGAGGACTCCGGGCTTGGAGTTCATGAGAAGCTTGCCAGGAATTAACATCCGTGGCGGAGGCTCAGATGCTCTGAAACCCGGGGACCTCCGGCCCCCTTCACCCCGGCCCCGAGGCAACGAAGTCAGCCCTTACAACGGGACGGGGGATTTGGGAGCGGACATCCTGTCCAAAGGAGCACATTTTGTGTAGTGTCGGCCTCCACCCCTCCTTCCCTTTGTTGGCTCCACTTTTTTTTTTTTTTTTTTTTAAGTGGAACTGGGATTCCAACTCAGGAAGCTTGTCTTCAGAACCTTGTTCTTTTTTTTTAAATATATTTTTATTGATTTCAGAGAGGGCGGGAGAGGGAGAGAGAGATAGAAACATCCATGATGAGAGCGAATCTTGGATCGGCTGCCTCCGGCACGCCCCACCCTGGGGATCGAGCCTGCAAGCCCGGCATGTGCCCTGACCGGGAATCGAACCGTGACCTCCTGGTTCATAGGTCGACACTCAACCACTGAGCCACACCGGCCGGGCACATCAGCTGCTGTTGATTGCAGTGTGTATGGAGGTGAAAGATGAACCTAGGGCCCCGCGTTACCAGCGATGCCTTATACATGTTGCAGGAGTGACGGTGACGGCTACACGGGACAAAGTCTAAACGTTTGTAGATGATTCCTTTTTAAACGGCAAGAGGCAGAGGCCACCTGACCGGTGTAACCGGCAGGCCCTGGCGGTCCCATGTGGGCACAAACCAATTAAGTTGCGCTCTCACTGAAATTGCTTTCTCAGCCAGGACGGAGAATGATTGATCACAAGTCACGCGCTACACATGTTAGGCTGAGAGAGTCTGCAGGTAAATCTGGCCCCAGGCCACGGCCACTTCATCTCGCTGGCGGAAACGCCGCGTTGAGTGGCTACATGGGGGGGGGGGGAGCCACTTAATTCTTTGCACGGGGAGATCCCCCAGCTGGGTCTTGCGTTTGTCTGCGCTCAGGGCCTGTAGGAAAGCGGGGGAACTGGCCTTCAGAGCAGAGCTGAAGAGGGGAGTCTGCCTAGTGAGCGTTCTCAACCCCTGTGGATGGTAGGAATCGCCAGTTTGGTTTTTTTCGGCTGTTTTTTATTTTTCAGTTGCAGTTGACACTCAGTATTACGTTGGTTTCAGATAGACAGCGCAGTGGTTAAGACATTTACTAGTACACACCGTACGAAGCGATCGCACCTGTCAGCATACACAGTTATGACAGTATTACTGGCTATAGTCCCTAGGCCAGTGGTCGGCAAACTGCGGCTCGCGAGCCTCGGTTTCCCGCTCTGTTGACTAATGAGTTTGCCGACCCCTGCCCTAGGCTGTACTTTTACTAGTGCATCCCCATGACAGTTTTGTAACTGCCATTCTGTACTTCACAATCCCATCACCTTCTTCACCCACTCCCCAAACTCCCTCCACTCTTGCCTGGGGGTGTTGTTGTTGGTGGTGAATATACTTTTATCGATTTCAGAGAAGAAGGGAGGGAGAGGGAGAGAGAGAGAAACATCAGTAAGGAGAGAGAATCATGGATCAGCTGCCTCCTGCATGCCCCACCCTGGGGATGGAGCCTGAAACCCGGGCATGTGCCCTGACCGGGAGTGGAACCGTGACCTCCTGGTTCATAGGTCATCGCTCAACCACTGAGCCAAGGCCGGATGGGCTTGCCAGGGAGTTTTGAACAAAGGAGAGCCAGATGCTCAGGACTCGCCAGGACCAATTACTCTGACTCCTGACTCCGTGCAGGTGCAGCCAGGTCATCTCACTTTGCAGCGGCGGCTGCCAACGCGGGGCAGGCGGGGGAACCCTTGGCAAGGCCTCCTCCTGAGGAAGCTGCCAGGACCCACGCCTCCCTCAGGGCTGTCCCCCAGCCCGGGGTACCGCAGCCCCCAGCGTCGGGATCTGCAGCCCGCAGGCGCGATCCCAGGGCAGCATTCGGCGGCGGCGCCCGCGTGGAGCAGCACCGGTGTCGTCACGAACCCCCCTCGCACGTCTCCTTGCAAAGACCCCACGCGAGCCCAGCACCGAGGCTGGGGCACAGGCACGCGCGCAGAGCAGGACCAACCCTCTCCCAGCCCCGCCTGCGTGCCCTGAGCCCCCAGGCTGAGGACGCATGCGCAGACCGAGGCCCGGGAGCCGGGAAGGGCGCGGAGGGCGCCTGCGCAGCGAGGGGCGGGGCTTCCGGCCGGCGGAGGCGGGGCCTGCGCACGCGGTGGGCGGGACTTAGGCCGCGACCCTTTCCCGGACTGCGTCCGTGACCCCGAACCCGGCCGTGACCCCCTCTCCGGCGTCCTGTATGGCCCGGCACGTGTTTCTCACGGGGCCCCCAGGTAACCCCGCCTAGTCTCCGCCTCCCGGAGGCTGAGGGGTGCGCTTGGGGGCGTGTGGGGTTTTGGGGGTGCGCGTGGGGTGCGCATAGGGGCGTGTGAGGTGGTGGGAGTGCGCATGGGGCGCGTGGGGTGCGCATAGGGGCGTGTGGGGTGGTGGGGGTGCGCATGGGGCGCGTGGGGTGCGCATAGGGGCGTGTGGGGTGGTGGGGGTGCGCATGGGGCGCGTGGGGTGCGCATAGGGGCGTGTGGGGTGGTGAGGGTGTGAGCATGGGGCGCGGGGGGTGGTGAGGGTGCGCATGGGGCTCGTGGGGTGCGCATAGGGGCGTGTGGGGTGGTGGGGGTGTGCGCATAGGGGCGCGCGGGTGGGGGCTGCCGGCCTGCGAGCTGGCCATCTCCCTTCTCAGAGAGGGAACTTTCTGTGGATCCTGTGAGCGCCCCACGGGGGTCTCCTTGGCACTTAGCGTTTTTCCCAGGGTCAGCTGTCCCTCCGGGACCCACCTTGGAGGCTGTCTCTGGTCCCGGGAGCCCACTCTGCCTGCGCACAGGGCAGGTCTGACAGCCAGGGACTCAGTGGGGTTTTTTTCTTTCTTCCCTCAGGTGTTGGGAAAACAACTCTGATCCAGAAAGCCAGCGAGGTTTTAAAGTCCTCTGGGGTGCCCGTCGATGGGTTCTACACGCAAGAAGTCAGGCAAGGCGGGAGGAGGATAGGATTCGACGTGGTCACGTTGTCCGGCCTGCGGGGACCTTTGTCCAGAGTGGGGTACTGAGATTTCTTGTCCCGGGTGTTGCATTCTCCCTGGGCACAGGGTTGAGCCACAGTGCTCTCTTCTACCTTGAAGAATCTCAGGCCCTTGGAATTCTTAGAGCCGTGGTCGGCAAACGGCGGCTCGCGAGCCACATGCGGCTCTTTGGCCCCTTGAGTGTGGCTCTTCCACAAAATACCACGGCCTGGGCGAGTCTATGTTGAAGAAGTGGCGTTAGAAGAAGTTTAAGTTTAAAAAATTCGGCTCTCCAAAGAAATTTCAATCATTGGACTGTTGATATTTGGCTCTGTTGACTAATGAGTTTGCCGACCACTGTCTTAGGGGAAGAAAACAGGTTGAAGTCGTCACCTGAAAAACAGTATAAAAATACCGCGTTTCCCTCAGAGCTTATTCCACGGGCTGGTAAGCCCTTCTCACGTGTGATCCTAGTCCCGTTGGTTTCTCACGATGCTTTCCAGGGCTGGTCGGGGCAGCAGCTCCCCGGAGCGTGGGGTTGGTCCCACCAGGCCCGTGGCTGATGGTGGGCACACTTAGTGGTAGCCCTGCTCTCAGCTCTCCACACTTCTGCTGTTTGTTTGTTTTGAGAGAGAGAGAGAGAGAGAGAGAGAAACATCGATCGGTTGCCTCCTGTACGCACCCTGACCAGGGATCAAACCTGAAACCTAGGTGTGTGCCCTGACCAGGAATTGAACCCCCAACCTTCTGATGGACGGGACGATGCTCCCATCCCTGAGCCACCTGGCCAGGGCTGTGGGTGGGTTTAAGGATGACATAGCCTCGGTGGAAGGTCAGAGGTCAGTGGGGTAGCCCACCACCAGACACCCGTGCAGGGGCCTTTCAGCAGGGCTCCCTGTCTCCCCAGGGCAGGGCCTCCGCCTGGAACACGGGAGTGCCGGGTCGGGCAGTACGTGGTGGACCTGACCTCCTTCGAGCAGCTGGCGCTTCCGGTCTTGAACGTGAGTGTGGGTTCTGCTCCTGGAGCCCGTCTGTTGCGGTGCATTGTGGGAACTGCTGGCCCTGGACTGCAGGGGCTTTGTGCACAAAAAGAGGCCCGTTTAGCATTTTATAGTTTAAAAGTCTTCAAGCGATCGAGCCTTCCTAAGGATCCGCCACGTGATTTGCTGTCGCTCTGAAGTACAAGTGAATTCCTTGTCATTAAATTCAGCCCTGGTCCTGCGTGGGCGGGGGCTACACAAGGATGGGAATCCCAGGAGCTGGGGGTCATTGGGACTCCTGACCCCACACCTGTTCCTAGTGAGTTTTTTTAAAATATAGTTTTATTTCAGAGAGGAAGAGAGAGGGAGAGAGAGATAGAGACATCAATGATGAGAGAGAATCATGGATCGGCTGCCTCCTGCACACCCAACACTGGGGATCAAGCCCGAAACCCAGGCATGTGCCCTGACCGGGAATCGAACCGTGACCTGGTTCATAGGTCGATGCTCAACCACCGAGCCACGTCGGCCGGACCCTCATGGGGTTCTCAAGGACATGGAGTAAAGTCATCGGAAAGGGGATCCAGGATTTAAAGGGCAACACCCCGCTCACTTCTTTCTTTTAACCAAGACGCCTTTTTCTCTTAATTTTTCCGTCTTTCCACCGACCCTCGTGTTGCAGATTATGAAACACACAGCCCTCTGCCTGCAGCACCTGCCCCCCCCCCCCCCCCCCCCCCCGGCAGACAGGGAGTCTCGTGCCACTCAAAATCGCAAAAGAAGAGGCAGGATTATTAAGAAGGGCTGAGACCGGTCTCATTGCTCTGAGCCTCAGGCCCTGGGCCCTGCCTGCTTCCTGGGTGTTTTTAAACACACAGCGTGGCTGCTCCTGGACTGTCCTGGGGGAGGACAAATTGCCCCGAGAACCAGGCTGGTCAGGAGTTGGGTTTTCTGGGCGGGACGGTCTCCAGGGCAGAGGAATTTTCAGCGACCTGCCCCGCGTGGACTGGGAGGTGCGCTGTCTTCCAGGGCGTCGCTGACTCCCTGGTGTGACGTCGCTGAGTGACTGGGGAGGGGCCCTGCTGAATGGGCCTTCGGTCCCGGTGACCGTCCGTCCTCCCAGGCAGGTGGCGGCAGCAGCCCGGGGCCGAGAGTGTGCGTCATCGACGAGGTGGGGAAGATGGAGCTCTTCAGCCAGCCCTTCGTGCAGGCTGTGCGGCAGACCCTGGCCGCCCCGGGGACCGTGGTCCTGGGCACCATCCCGGTCCCTAAAGGGAAACCGCTGGCCTTCGTGGAGGAAATCCGGAGCCGGGCGGACGTGCAGGTGTTCAGCGTGAGTACAGGCGCCTCCGTGGCCGCAGGCGGAGTGAGTGGGTGACCTGAAACCGCGGGGGCAATCAGTAGACCTTGGCTTTGAAATGGCCCTCCTTTTAGCTCTAGGACGGAGTGTGGGTGAGTCTCCCTTTCGAGGAATTGACCTCCACTCCCTGTGCAGACTGACCTCAGGGAGGCCTCCGGGCTGGGTCTCAGACGGGGCAGCCTGGATGCTGAGGAGCCCGTACCTCGCACCTGGCTCACACCTCACACCTGGCTCTCATCCTTGGGTTCCTGGGTCCTACTTCATAGCATACCTCACCCCTCCCGGCCTTGTGGGCTCTTCTAGAACCAGCATGTCAAACTCAAAGGCTAACACAGGCCAAATAAAGGCATGTGGCCCGTGGGCCGTGAGTTTGACATGCTCGTTCTAGACCATGGACTGCGGGAGGCATGAAGGGAGGAAAGGGACTCTGAGCCCCTCCTGCTTCCTCCCGCAGGTCACCAAGGAAAACAGGAACCACCTCTTGCCGGATATTGTGAGGTGCGTGCAGAGCGGCGGGAAATGAGCGATGGGCTCGCCCGCCCGCCCGCCCGCCCAGCAGCCCTGCCCGCGGGCTCTGGGCGCTGAGCCCCTGTGGGCTTCTGCAGGGAAAGCCTGCAGCTGTTTCCCATTAAGGGGTCAGAGGGCAAGGGGGCCTGAACGCCGGCCCGCGCAGGACTGGTCACGGCCGTGCGTATCACGCGGGCTGTTTATTCCCTCTGCAGTCGTGCGTCTGATTGGGGTGAATTCCGAGATGAGGACGGTTCCCGCACCAGATGGGATCCCATGTGAGGCTGGTGAATGTGGGGGGGGGGGAGGGGGGTGCTGCCTCAGCCATTCTGCACTTCACGGACGTGAAACCCAGGTGCGCCTGCATCTCGTGCCGCCTGAAGGGAGGAGTTATTTGGTTTCTAAAAAGGATTATTTTGAAAGAAGAGCATTTCAGCCCTCCCCCCACCATTGTTTACTGTTTCCCTGTTTGCTTATCACTTTATGAAATAAAAAGGAGCGAGCGCCATGGCTGCAGACACGGGGTCCTTGTGTGGAGGGATGCACAGCGTGGGGCGGGCACCTTGGTGCTCAGGAGGTGTGGGCGGGGTCAGGGGTCAGACCAGGGCTCCACTTCGGCCAGGTCTTTAAACCTTTCTGTGCCTCGTTTCCCGTCCTGAAAACGGGGAAATGGGTCGTCACAGGGCGGCTGTGGCCACCGTGGAAGGGACCCCCATTAGCCGCCGCTTGGTCCCCGGGGAGCCCAGGGCCGGGCTGGGCTGTCGGATGGCGGTGGAGAGTGAGGGACAGCCCGCAGCCGGCATGGAGGAGACGCTGATCCCCGGAATCGGAGGGTAACTGCCCTGGAGTGGTCGGTGCCCTGGTGTGATTCAGTTCCGTGTGTTTAGGTGATTGCTGGTGAAGATCTAGGAATTTTGGGGATTTTTTTTTTTTTTTTTAGCAATTAGCATTAGCTACGAACCTAGCCGGCGTCCATGCTGGGTGTGCAGTGAGAAAATGTGTACGAATGTTTTCACTTTAAGTGTTTCTAAGTATTGCTCTTCCGAAGGGAGGTTCCCCGGGTGAGTGATGGGTCCCTCAGGGTGTGGGACCCGCCCCTCCAGCGGCAGGAAGCGGCCTGCAGCTCGGCCCGGGGGCACCGGGGGCACCGGGTGGGAGAGTCCCAGGATCGGCCCAAAGGCTCCTCCCAGGAAAGGACTCATTTTAAGAAATGACAACAGTTTCGGCAGAAGGAAAAGAACTGGAAACAGCAGTCACTATAAACCCTTTAATTCCCAAAAATAGGTGTGTGCAGGTGGCCCGGGACCCGGGGCGGAGGGGGGCGGGGGGGACTCCTTGGCCTGGGGGGAAGCGTGCGTCCTGTGAGGACCAGGCCGGCTGCCTTTGGGACGCCGCTCTGGCGTGTGGGGCACCGCGTCCCTCCCCGACGGTGTCCGTCCGCCCGGACTGCACGTCCAGCTCCCGCGGGGATGTGGCTGTCACACGGTGCCGTGGACATGGCTGCATGCATGTCACCGGTTCACACGCACCTAACATCGGCATGGACACTACAGAGCAGTGAGAGTGTGCGTGGACGTGACCTCCGCGCCTGGGCCCGTGGCTGGCGAGGTGCGGTGGCCGCTAGTCGCTCTTTCTTGGAGGCGGGCGTGTGTGAAAGGTCAGCTGGTCGGCATGCGGGTGTCGGGTTCCCGTCGGGCGGAGAGGGGTGGGTGGGCTCTGCCCTGGCTGTTGGAAGACGGCACGTGGCTTTTGTTTGCATCCAAATTCTGGAGTTTTGGGCCTCGTTCCCGCTGTGGGGCAGCGGGCGGGAGGCCCGGCCCACTGGTTTTGTCCATCGTGCAAGAGACTGTTCTAGAACCTGAGATCAAGTTAATGTCCACACCAGCTCTCACTCGTCCACGGGGGCTCATGTGGGTGAGTGTTGGCTTCCTTTAGTTTTGGGGCAGCAGCAGGGAGAGAAAGGAAGGCGGAGCCGTGGGGGACTCGGTCTCTCCCACTGCGGGGCCCCTCCTGGCCCTACTGCTCGTCCGAGGCGCTGTGCTGGGAGGCCGTGTCGTCCAGGCCCATGTCCTCCTGGCTGGCCCTCCGGCAGACCACGCCGAGGCCCGCGGCCAGGCGCCCGCGAGGCTGCCCCTGCTCGGCGGCCTCGGTGGGGTCACACGGCTCGGAGAAGTGCTTCCGGGGAGAAAAGAGAAGCGGGTGGCTCAGCTAACAGGCACGGCCACTGCCATGCCCGCGCGATGCTGCCCGCCCCAACCTGCTGGCCGCCAGCGGCAGGGGGTGACAGGTGCCCGCGTCCGTCCCCAAGGGGAGGAAGGGGGCCTCATCCACCTCCAGTCACTGCCCCGGCCGTGAAGGAGCTGGGAGCTACAGTCTGACACGGATGTGCGTGCCCCATGTCTCCCGTGTGCCCCCTGCCCCGGACAGGAGCGCGCGGCTGGGTGCCGGGCACGCGTCTCCGCAGCTGGCCGGAACCCTGCCTGAGCGACAGTCCCTTGGGGGAGTCCTCGGACCTCTCTCTATAGTGTGCGCGGCCGCTCGGCTCTGAGCCGACCTCTCACGGGAGTCAGTGGCGATGGGACCCAGGGCTGACGTGTGCCTGCCTGTCCCCTGCCCTGTCCCTCAGGCAGGGAGTGGTTTGAAGACAACGAGGTGGCCCCTGCTCCCACTGCCGGATGCGGGGGGACATCCCACGTCCACGCAGGCTCAGGGGGACTGAGCTGTGATACCCGCAGGCCGTGTGCTCACGTTTGTCAGCCTCAGCGCGGCACACGCCTCCTGTCTGACCTGTCCCTGTCACTGCGGGGGGAGAAGGGGGTCTGGGGCAGCGGGACGGGCCACCAGCCAGGATCCCCGCCCACCCCGGCCCCCTGGGCGCCCCTTACCCTGACGGCCTGGCCGGCCGCCCTGGCCGAGGGGCCGAGCGCCAGGTTGACGCTGCTGGAGGACTGCGTGTCGCTGGTGGTGCCCCCCTCGGCGGCCGAGAGCCCCGAGATGACGAGGGCGCTGGAGAAGCTCCTCTTGCCGAAGAGGAAGCTGAGGGTGGAGCTGCTGGAGGAGCCCAGGCTGGATCGGACCAGCGCCTCCGCCCGCTCGCGCACGCCCAGGGGGCCGGTGGTGGCGGGCGGCGGCTGCGAGTGCAGGGACGCGGCCGAGGCGCGCAGGGAGAGCCGGCTGCCCTCGAGCCGGGGGGCCAGGCCGTGGGCCGACGAGGACGTGGGGAGGAAGGCCTGGCGGCTCTCCAGGATCGGGCCCGACGCGCTCAGGAAGGGCGGCCGTGGGCTCCGCGCCCCGGGGGCCTGGACAGACTGGCTCCTGCCCTTCCTCCGGCCTTCGAAGGAGAGCGGCGCGGGTCGGCACGCGGGTGGGCACCGCGTCAGCGCCCGCGCAGGGCGGTGGGCGCCCTGCTCTGCCTGGGCCCCTCGGAGGTCTCCCTGAGAGCCGCGGGCTGACCCAGGACGCCCGCAGCCCCACGGCTGGCGGGAGGCATGGGTGGGGGCCGCAGCCAGGGGGAGGGACCCGCCCCGTCTGCCAGGACTTTCCTGGATTTGGCACCAAAGTCGCCCGTTCCTGGGAGTCCTGGTCCGACACGCCAGCAGCGTCCCTCACCCTCGGTCACTAACCCCGTTTTGTTCCTGTGCCAGGGCCTGGGCGCCTGTGCCTCCCACACGCAGTGACAGAACCATGAAAGGGCCCCCCCCCCCCCCGGAGCTGCCTGGCCCCAGGCCTGGGGTTACCCTCGCTCGGGGGGCGTGGCCGCCTGGCGTGGGGTCTCACGGGGCCCGGCCCCTCTGCAGAGTCCCTGCCGACTAGTTGGACAATCTCCTCTCGCGGAGGGAGCGGAGGGAGGAAGGGGGCCTGCGAGTGAGGACGGGACAGCGGTGTCCGTCTGTCCACAGCCGGGCAGGGCCAGGCAGCTGCCGTGGTTCATGCCGCGCGGGCTGTGCCCCGCAGGCTCGGCCGTCACGGCAGGTCCGTGCCGCTGCCGCTGAGGGAGGACCACCCGGTGCCCAGCGCATTCCAGAGACAGACATTCCGAGCCTCTCTCAGCAACACGGGCCCTGGGGGGGTCCCGGGGCCCCCCAGCCTCTCGCAGCAACCCGGAGTCCCGCTGCACCCACCTGTGTTCCGTGTCCCTTCCCGGGGTGACCAGTGGTGGGTCCCCTCTTTTCCGGGCTGCTCCGTGCCGCCCTCCTGGCTGCCCCCACTCGGGGCGCTGCTGCCGCCTGCAGGCGGGGCCCCCCCTCCATCCCCGTCCTCAATGTTGCCGCCTGCACGCTGCTCAGCATGGCAGTCCTTGCGCATCCTGTGATGGAGAGACGCTGCCGGGGTTCTTTCTCCCCAGGACAGTCTGACATCCCCAACGCCCCCCACCACATCCACGCCAGGAGCAGCCGCACGCCTGGGCGGCAGGCTGAGAGGGCTCTGGTCCCCAGATCTCAGTCTAATGAAGGAAACCCCCTGCACCCGGACCCGGGAGCTCCGGCCTCAACCTTCCACAGAACCTCAGCTCTGAGCCGGAGAAGGACATGGGCCCCGTTCAGACAGAACTTCCTAGAATTCACTCCAGCTAACCAGGGACCGCCCGGCTGGCGTGGCTCAGTGGTCGAGTGTTGACCTATGAACCAGGAGGTCATGGTCATATTCCAGGTCAGGGCACATGCCCTGGGTTGCGGGCTCAGTCCCCAGTAGGGGGCGTGCAGGAGGCAGCTAATTGGTGATCCTCTCATCGTTGATGTTTCTGTCTCCCACTCCCTCCTTCTCTGAAATCAATAAAAATAGAGGAAAAAATAAAAAACAACAACCAGGGGAGGAGACTGACTGACAGGTGAGTGCTGGGGGGCCCCGGCCTGGTGCCTGTGGCAGGCGGGGGTCCTAAGGACCCCGAACCTCTGCAGCTGCGAGCGCTCACGCAGGCGCTCAGCGTGGGGCCGCGGGAGGAAACGGACGCCCATCTGGCTGAGCTGCTCCCCGACCGGCCCTGCGATTGCCGATTGCGACGCGTGATCTGTAGGTGGCACGTGGGGATGGTGGCCGTAACCACATGAGAACGTGGCCGTGGCCGGGAAATTCCAGCTGGAAGCCGAGCTCTCGTGCCGGCCCCCTCTCCGGCGTCCCGGTGACGGTGTGGGGCCGGGACCCACCTGAGCCACTTGGTCCGGAACCAGGCCCTGATGCCGTCCAGCGTGACGGGGCCGCACCAGAGGCCCCTCAGCTGCCGGTGGGTGCCCAGGTAGGAGGTGGTCAGCGGGGAGACGTACATGGGGTAGCCCAGGGGCTGGTCGCAGGAGGAGCAGATGAGGTTGCGCAGCACCTGCCGGTTGTTCTGGATGCTGCCGCGCTCCGGGTTGCGGTTGCGCAGGAAGATGAGCTCCTGCTGCTGCCCGGCCCACAGGCCCCGCACGCACTCCTTGTTCACCTGCGGGCGGGCGGGAGGAGGGAGAGCAGGTGGGGGGGGGGCGCTCCGCCCTGGACCCACCTGCAGCCAGAGCAGGGCACCGGTTTGATGCCCATGATGCACCGCTTTGGCCAGAGCTGTCTGTGCCCGGGCACCGTGGCAGGCCTGCCCGGGGGAGCGATGCCACGCGGGGCAAACGCGGAGCAAAGGAGAGGAGGTGAGTGTGTGTTTCGGCCAGTGGCCAGTGGTTGGAAGCTCATGGAAGAGCCCTTGAGAAGGAAGTTCTCGTGCCCAGGAGTAGTTCGGAGAGAAAGATCTGGGATTTTAGAGGATTAGAAAGTCCCCCCCCGCCCCCTCACCCCGGTCTTAGAGCAGTGGTCGGCAAACTCATTAGTCAACAGAGCCAAATATCAACAGTAGGACTGAAATTTTTTTGGAGAGCCACATTTTTTAAACTTAAACTTCTTCTAACGCCACTTCTTCAAAATAGACTCGTCCAGGCCGTGGTATTTTGTGGAAGAGCCACACTCAAGGGGCCAAAGAGCCGCATGTGGCTCGCGAGCTGCAGTTTGCCGACCACAGTCTTAGAGGAAGAGGGGGTGGGGGAGAGAGAAGCATCCATGATGAGAGAGAATCATGGATCGGCTGCCTCCTGCACGCCCCCCCACTGGGGATCGAGCCCACAACCCGGGCATGTGCCCTGACCGGAAATCGAACCCTGACCTCCTGGTTCATAGGTGATGCTCAACCACTGAGCCACGCCGGCCCGGCTTTAAAAACAAGTAGATGCGCCTCTACCAGGACTTGCCGAAGCCCTCGCCTGCGCACTGGTCATGGGAGGCGGGAGCGGCTGCTCTGAGACTGCGTCCCTGAACAGACGTCCGTGCCAGCCCCCTCCTGCGGCTCACCCCCCGGGCCCGGCAGCCGGGACCCTGCTCGGTACCTTGATCACCTTGAAGCTGAGGAAGCTCCGGTGCAGCATGATGACCTTGTACTCGTCGGCGCCCTCGTCCACCACGTGCCGCAGGGTGAGCAGCTCCGCCCTGTTGGCGAGCACCGCGCCCCGCCAGGCCGGGTCGCCCTCGTGGCAGATGACCACCGTCTGCTCGAAGGACCGGATGGCCTCGAAGAGGACCGCGGGGTCCTCGTACTCGTCGGGGCAGGTGAACTGGTCCTGCGGGGAGGACGGGGCCGAGGCTGGGGGACGCGGCCAGGACCCGCGCGGCTGGTCCACTCCCAGGCCTCACCCCTGCTCTTTGGACCCTGAGCTGGACAGAGGCCGCCTCGTCCCACCGTCCCGACCGCTGGACCTGCCGGGGAAGAGCTGCGTGCTCACGTTCCGGGACTTCCCAGGATCGTGGGGCCACCTCTGGTTGGTCCTCTTCTCTAGCCAGCTCCCCATTCCCCTATCCTCGTCAGCATCCCCACCCTAACCGCTCTGCAGGGCAGCCTGCGCTGGCCCGGTCAGGAGCCTGCGGGCTGCCTCGGTGCTCCGTCCCCGAGTCACACACCCCCTCGTGAATGTCGCCCCAAGAACGGGGACCGCGTGCTCAGAGCTGAACTCCTCTCGTGCAGCTTCGGGCTGGTCCTTCTAAAGGAGGTGCTGACCTGGTGGAGCTTGAGGGCCATCCTGATGGCCGGGGCCACCACCTTCTGCAGCAGGTCCATGTCGGCGAACACCCACTCGTCCCGGGCGGCGACCCTGAAGTCGCCCTTGAAGAGGGCGTGGAGGCCGTGCAGGAAGGAGTCCAGGCTGCAAGACAGGATTTCTCAAGGCGTGTCCGTCAGAGCTGCGTCACGGTCAAGGCAGAATGTGTCCCTGCGCACGAGGCAGAGCTGCCCCTACGCTGGGCTGCCGAGCAAGGCTAGCCTGGGAGTCAGCGTTCCATCACCTGGTATTTTTTCCAAAGATTTTCTCAATGGTTTTGAGAGTGAGAGGAAGGGAGGGAGGGAGTGAGAGAAACCTCAATGTGAGAGAAACATCCATCGCCTGCCTCCTGCAGGCCCCACGCGGGGGAATACAGCCTGCACCCCGGGCCTCTGCCCTGACCAGGAAACCAACCAGCCACCTTTCCGTGCACAGGACGCCGCTCAGCCACCTGAGCCGCACCGGCCGGGGCAATCATCTGTCATTCTTTAACATTAATACACACCCCATGAGCCGTTCATGCTTTCCACATAACTATATTAAATAACACATAAACGAACTGAATCCATCGCTACAGAAAAAATAACGTATCATGACCATGTACAGCTTATCTTAGGATTGTAAGGACGTGGGAAATGATTGCACATTTCATTCATAGATTTAAGGAGGAGAAGATCACCGGGACCTGTGCCCCAGATTTTGAAAGACTTCACATTCTTCCCTGATAATATCATAACATGAGAATAGCTCCTAAAAACCGGCATCTCACAAAAAACGGGAAGAGCAAAGAAGTGGGCAGGCAATTCACAGAGAAAACGGGATGGACCAATAAACATGGAGAAAGACCCTCCAGCCCTCACTAGTAATGCTGGAAATACAAAGGGAGAAAGATGGAGACGCGGGATCTTACCCACGTGACTAGGAAATGAGATGGCTGATATGCCCGGGGTCGGTGCGGCTGTGACACAGCACCCTTGGAGAGCGTCCCAACTGGGGCAGCCTTTTTGGGGACCACTTTTGCTGGATCTCTTAACACGACGCTTGGAAATCGTTTGAGCTCCGGAATCAATTCTTTGCAAGCCCACCCATGCGTTGAACTCTAGCATATGAAATGCAGGGCACAGCTGTTGGGTTGAAGCAGAGGTGGGGGATCGGGGGGGGGGGGCGGGCTCCAGCCTCCCTCACACGGTGGGCCTCCCACCCCCATGATCTACCCAAGAAGTCAGAACCTCAGGGATCCGAACACTGGCCTGGGGCAAAGTGGACAGCCAGTTACCTCCTGCAAGTCACCCCTGCACTGAGAATGCGGGGCAGGGCTTACAGGGGTGGGACCCCACCCCCGGAAAGCGAGCCTCCCCCCAGACCACTGCATGGCTCCCAGATTGATCTCATCGCCGCGTTCGGAACGAGCGGGGCTGTCACAGAGTATTAGGAGCTGTTTGAAACCCCGGAAATCCCATCCAAACAAGGCTTGGAAAGCAGCTGGAACGCACGGTGCTTAATCAGGGAAAATAAATAAAGCCGGGCAAGCAAGAAACACCTGGTCGGGGACCTCGGAGGAAGCCACGCAAAGAGCCGGCTCGAGGAACCTTGGGAAATCGCTTAGCTCAGCCTGCAGGAGCGAAACCTCTGCGGCCTTTTGTTTGCAATCTGTACAGGAAATCTGAAATTTCTAGAAACCTTCGAATGGAGCGAGGTGCAGATCACGGCCGGGACGCTGTGACTCCAGCCGTGACCCCTGTGAATGAATACAAGGTCAAGGGCTCCGCTGTGAGGCAGGGATCAGACCTGAGTGACAGGGCGAGAGGCTGAAAGGGTCAGGGGAGCGTCACTCTGCTTTTGTTCTTGAAGAAGAGAAACTTTGGCTGTTTTCACGCAGAGAGAGCAGGGCCTCTCATTTCGCCAGGCAGAGCAGGGTGCAGACAGGAGGAAAGGAACATTGATTGAGCAGGGACCTTGGCGGCTTTCACATGCATGATCCCCTCTCATCTGCCCAGGAAACCTGCACAGACCCTGCAACACAGTCGCCCAGGGTTCCGGGGTCTGGGCTGTTCCCCGTTAATGCCGTGTCCAAACCTAACGCTCGAAGGGATCCCTGGTTGGTCTGTCGCCCGCCCTACAGGGTTGCTATGGAGGGACTGTCTGAAAGACGAGCGAGCAGCCCACGTGTAAAGTAAAGTGACTGGAAAGGCTGTCAAAGCTAAGCAATGCCGGGGCCTGTGCAGCCCCCTGCTCCCCGCGTACCTGAGCGCCATGCTGTGCGCGGCCGTGCCCAGCGCTCTCCTCCCCAGGATGCAGAGGGCGAAGGCCAGGGTCACCAGCGGGGAGTCCTCGTCGCTGTCCAGGGTCTGCGAGGCCTGAAAGAGCAGGGGATGTTACTTCCCTGTCACCGCTGCCTGCGAGTGCCACAGCGTCACCCCGGGGAGGACCGGGGCACAGGAGGTCCGCGCAGCCTCCCCCGTGAGGGGCTCTGGGCCCTGCTTCCTGCCTGAAGTCGTTTCTCAGGGGCTGACATGCCAAGGGGACTCCAGGGAGGGAGAAGCTGGCATGTGGCCTGCTGACCTCATCGCCGGAGTGTGCACGTGGCCCCTCAGGCCATGAAGATGGTCAGGGATTAGAGTCAGCCCAATGCCCACCTTCCCCCGTCCGTGCCCGCCTTCACACGTCCAATGCAAAGAGGCTTTTCTGTTCTCCCTCTGATGAGGGCCACTGAACTGACCGTGAGTCCACAATCAGCAACTAAGTTACGCGACTCGTCCAGAGTCGGCTTTACGAGGCAGGAGGGGACGGGCAGAGGGCACTGAAAGCCCAAGTATTGTTAGCCAGAAATGATCTCAGGAACCCGCTGAGGAGAGGAGAGCCGTCCGGGAACAGCTGAGAATCTCGACAGAGGCCCCTGTGGTTCCAATGAGCTCCCTGCCGGAAGGCGAGCGCCTGGCCTGGAGGAGTAAACTGAGGCCGGAAATGGAAATCCGGGCCCTGAGCCTGAGCCTGGACCACAGGGAGACGGACGTCAGGGTCCCCCCTCGGAGCTCCGGCCGCTGAGTTCTCCCCATTGCTAACATTGACCAGATGCCAGTGCCTTTCCCTCCTTTATTTTATCCGTCTACCACAGAGGATGGGAGGGACCGCTGTACAGTTTTCCTCGTTCACTTTAAAAAAACCCCAAACATGTTATTAATTTCAGAGGGGAAGGGACAGGGAGAGAAACCTCAGTGATGAGAGAGAGTCATGGATCAGCTGCCTCCTGCACGCCCCTCACTGGGGATGGAGCCCGCAACCCGGGCGTGTGCCCTGACCGGGAATCGAACCATGACCTCCTAGTTCATAGGTCGATGCTCAACCACGGAGCCACACCGTCCGGGCAGTTTTCCTGTGTTTTTTTTTCACTTCTAGTCAAGGCCCCAGCTCCCCCCACACACACACCTCCTGTGTCCTCCGCGCGCAGTGCTGGATCCACTCGAGGTAGACGCTGCAGTAGCTGGCCCGCGTGACGCCCTGCAGACACGGCACGTAGTCCTCGTCGATGTTGATGTTGAACACGGCGAGGTCGCGCTCGATGTGATGCCACTTGGCAAAGGGCTGCAGCGCCGTGCGGAGGGACTCGTTTTTGATCCAGGAGAGGAGCTTGGGGGACGTGACCAGGTAGTAGATGATGCTCTGCGGGGAGAGACGAGGTCTGAGCCCTCGCGGCCGCTCCGAAGCCGGAAGACGTGTTCGTCATCGGAGCTCCCGAAGCCAACGGCTGTCAGAGAAGCAGGAGACACACGATTGCCACGTGTGTCCCGTGTTTCCTGCGGGGGTTAGTGACAGAGCCCACGGGAGACAGTCCCCAGCCTTCGCTCAGGGCCCTTGCGGGGAGGAGGGGAGGGGAAGAACAGGATGTCACAGATGGACAAGGACCGACTCCAGGGGAGAAAGGGCAGCCAGCCCTCTCCTGGCTGAGCAACACGCAAGACCCTGGCTTCTGTGGGCGCCAGGCTGTGCCGATCCACGGGGACAGGCAGACCCTCCCCCAGGACCTGCCACGCAGTGTTTGATGGACTAAAACAGCGAAGCTGCACCCGGCCAGCGTGGCTCCGTGGTTGAGCACCGACCTATGAACCAGGAGGTCAAGGTTCGATTCCCCGTCAGGGCACATGCCCAGGTTGTGGGCTCGATCCCCGGTGTGGGGCGTGCAGGAGGCAGCGGATCAGTGATTCTCTCTCATCATGGATGTTTCTATCTCTCTCTCCCCTCTCCCTTCCTCTGAAGTCAGTAAAAACATATTTTAATAAAATAGGTCAGCTCCAAGTTACAAGCAAATGAGGCTCTGTGACCGTGGCCAGAGTGACCGCGTCTCGGCTGACAGTTACCGGGGAAAGCAGGGTGTCTGTCCACACATCTGGCTCCAGCCCACATCTGGTCTCATTTCCCCAGTAAGTCCTAATCACGTGTCCCCGACAGGAATAACAAACAAATCAAAAGACGATCGTGTAGCTTTCCACTCATTTCCAAGGAATTAAAATAACCTCCACGGATGCAGTCAGACTAGTTAACGAGGCCTTTGACCTCCAGAGGCCAAAACTCCTTCCTGTAGTTCTGGCAGAATCCTACAGCGTTGACTGGAGTGTGACCCCAGCCGTGTGCTCAGCTTTCCCGGGCGAGGGGACTGGGGACCGTCCCTCTCACCAGGAGAAGAGGGGACCACGCCAGCTGGTTGCAAACCGTACCCCATTTCCACTTCATTTAGGCAGAAATTCCGTCCAGGACACGAATGGTGTGAAACCCCCCCGAACCTGTCAGAAGGAGATGGACAAGCCGCTGAGTGAAATTGACAAGAACCAACTGTGAGTGAGAACCGACTGCGTAGACCCCGAGCTGGGCTGGAGGCAGGACCCCTTCCGAATGAACACCCCGCAGCTGGCGGGATCCTCCGGCCCCTCATTTTAATTGCAGATCAGCGCATCCTCTCCGGCAGGCAGACCCCCACGGGTCCCTGTGCGCTCAGCTGCGGGGCCAGCGACAAGCCCGTCTCCTTTGTCCAGAAAGAACGGCACCAGGACCCAGGCGCCCCAGGAAGCCGCGCCCGGACCCACGGGAGGGTTTCAGACCCGAGCGAACGGAGAGATGGCGGGGGCCCAGGGGACCCTCCAGCCCGGCGAGGAAATGACTTAGATAGATTCACGGAGGGCCGGGGACTGACCGGTCCATGAGGAGATCAAACAGCCCTTGTGAGTAAAGGAATCGGCCTACGCTTTCCGCCCGCTCCGATCTGCCTGCCAATAAACAGAACAGAGAAGAACGCGGAACCCGGGAAAGTTGCGGCAGCTGAGAGCCACAAAGACGATGGCGGTGAGCCAGGAGCCAAAGAAGAGGCGATTCCTCACTTTTCACCCCACAACGCTGCCCCCCGAGACCGGGGTCCCGAGTGGCCTCACTGTGAAGGTGGGGAGAACGAACCACGCGTGTTTTTAAAGACTCCACCACGGAAAAGGGCGCCACAGCATTCCTGGTGGCAATCACGTCGGGGTGTGACACGAGCTACTTAACCTCTGACCTCACAGCCGGTCTTCTATTTCCCGTCAATGTCAGCACACGCTGGGGCTCCCCGGGGCAGCCCCTCCAAATTTCCAACTGCCCTCTTTGAGTGGGTGAACCCCTGACCCGGCACGCCTGGGCTTTCTGTCCTGTGTCTCCTCGTTGCTGCCTCAGCCCCGGCTGGCAGGGAGTTTGGGGTCTCAGGTGAATGGGTGTCCTCACTCGGGGTGGCTGTGAAACGCGGACGCTCTGAGGACGCTCCCGCCATGCAAAGTGCTCCCTCAGAACAGGAGCCTCCCCAGGGCCGTTCCGAGCAGCGGCTGACCCATGGCCCCTCTAGGGAAACACCTTCTCCCCCCCGCCCCAGCTGTCACCCTGCCACCCGGGTCAAGTCTCTCCCTCGTCCTCCAGGGAACTGGGTCCAAACAGGCCCATTTTCCGAGCTGAATAAGCCTTGGGCAGGCGTGAAGAAGTCATGCTGGTAACGGTAAAGGGGACACATGCAGGGCATCTATGTCGATACCTGTAACCTGTACACGGCGGGGTAATGTTTTCAGGACGCCGCAATTCACCGGCGTTACCATAACCGGAGCTGTGTGAGAAGCGTAACAGCCTGGCCGGTGTGGCTCAGTGGTTGAGCATCCGCCTCTGACCCAGGAGGTCACGGTCCGATGCCCGGTCGGGGCACATGCCCAGGTGGCAGACTCGATCCCCAGTGTGGGGCGCGCGGGAGGCAGCCGATCCATGGTTCTCTCTCATCAGTGATGTCTCTCCCTCTGTCTCTCCCTCTCCCTTCCTCTCTGACATCCATGAGAATATATTTAACAAAGAAGCGGGCCGCCTGTTAGAACCCGACTCCGGGCCGGGACTCCGGCTCGGCCGCGGCCCTGGGAGTTTCACGGCCCGGCGGGCCCCGCGGCGGTACCTTGACGTAGTAGCGGATGAGGGCCCTGCGCAGGTCGAACACCTGCAGCATGGTGGCCGCGTTGTTGTCCAGGACGCTGTAGCCCTCCAGGATGTACTGCGTCCGCGTGACCTCCCAGGTGAGCCAGCGCAGGTGGAAGGCGGCGTTGCAGGACAGCAGGTGGGGCAGGTGGCCGGGCTGGCAGCAGCAGCAGCCCTGGTCGTCCTCGTCGCCCTCCATGATGGCCTCCACCTCCCTCTGCTGGCAGTAGGTTCCTGGCAGAGCAAGGGGACATGAGTCATACAGAGGCCGGGGAGGGAGGGGGAGGGGGGGGGAGATGGGGGCCTGTGCTGAGAAGGGACTTCCCTCCTGCCTTTTTTTTTATTATTATTGATTTCAGAGAGGAAGGGAGAGGGAGAGAGAGAGAAACATCAATGGTGAAAGAATCATTGATTGGCTGCCTCCTGCACGCCCCACATGGGGGATCCAGCCCACAACCCGGGCCTGTGCCCTGACCGGGAATCGAACCGCGACCTCCTGGGTCAGAGGTTGACGCTCAATCGTTGAGCCACGCCGGCCGGGCCCTCTTGCCTTTTTTGAGGGAAGATGACCGCCTATAACTGGGTGAAGGCAGCCGGGCCCCACTCCCTGACTCTCGTCCTGCCAGCCAGGCAGGCTGTGCTTCCTCGTTAGAGGGGACTTCCTGTTTAAGTTTTATGCAACGACAACTCAAGGCACCGACTGCCAGCAACACCCACACCCAGGCGGTCCTCACCCCGGAACTCCAGCCCCCGGAGCTGGAAGGTGACCAGGCCGTTGCCGACCTCGATCAGGTGGACGAAGGCGTTGAGGTAGTCGGAGGCCAGGATGAAGCAGTCGCCGGAGCCGTAGTTCCCCCAGCGGCCGAGGACCAGGTCTCCGCAGAGGGACTCCTGCAGGGACCGCGTCAGGTGCTCGTAGAAGATGGAGTTGAGGTTGTTGTCGTCGTTCGCTGAAGACGGACGAGACGTACGCCCGGTGAGTGCTTGCCCCTGTGCCCCAGACCCAGGAGGCAGAGCTGTCATGTGACCAGGGCCAAATCGGACCTTTCCGATGCTTCGCCATCTCAGTGGATGTGGGACCCGCCCGTTTTTCCCTGGACACATGTTCTAGGCCGTCTCATCTACACAAGTGGACTGAATTCTAATTAAATGCAGAACATCTACAAATCCGTCTCTCCCGCTGGGACCCCCCGTCTGAGCTCTAGACCAGCCGTCGCCAACCTTTCGGACCTCACAGACCACCGGTTGGCGACCGCTGCTCTAGACCTTATACCCACGTGTCTACTCCTGTGTGTCCCAAATGCCTGACCTTCCACATGTCCCAGGCGGGTCCTCTGTCCCCTGTCTCGGTCAAGGGCACCGACACCCAGTCAGCTGTAACCTCGGGGCCTTTGTTCCCCACACACAAGCCTCTCCCTTTTCCTTTCTTCTAACATTTTCCGCATCTTTCTACCTCTCTCCACTTCCAGGACCTCTGCCCTCTTCCAGCTGCATGATTCTCTCCGGTGGACACCCACACCCGCCAGGTGGGCCGCCTATGTATCTTCTCTATGACCTTATCTAGTGGATGCTCTACAGCCAGGCTGAGTCGGCTTTTCAAATCCAACAGCTGGACGTTTCAAATCTAACAGCTGGGTGTGCTAAGGCCCTTGGTGGAGAATCAGTGCACTTAAGATAGAGACAAGCTTTCTTCTCTTTTTCTTTTTCTTTTTTTTCCCTGAGGATATTTTTCCATTCAGTTTCAGAGAATGGAAGAGATGGGGGGAGACAGACAGAAACATCGATGTGAGAGAAACATTGATCAGTAGCCTCCTGCACGAGCCCCGACCAGGGCCTGGGCCAGGGAGGAGCCTGCAACCGTGGTATGTGCCCTTGACCAGAATCGAACCCAGGACCCTTCAGTTCCCAGGCCGATGCTTTATCCACTGAGCCAAACCGGCCAGGGCGAGACAAGATTTCCTCATATCACCTGTCACAGGGTCCCATGTCGCTCATCATCCATGTGGGCTGAGCCGTGTCATGGAGTCTCACGAAGCGTCAGCACACTTAGTTCCTATGCAGAAGCCTGCCTGACCTCCATTCCACTGGCTTCCTATGATGATTCTCAGACACTAGACAGAGATGTGAGTCTCTGGCAGTTTTAAAGGAAGGGCCTGAATGAGAAATTTAACTTTTGCCTCATTGTTCAAACGATTTGATGTTTAAATAAAACAAAACTACTCAATCCACCCCAAGTGGAGATCTTCTCAGAACACACTGACTGCATATCTGCATCATTAGATTAAAATGAGACAAAAGGATGCGTAATTAAAGGCACAGTGCACTCACGACACGGTCCATCTGCCCAGTGTCAATGGCCCTGGAACGTCACGGAGTCCCACAGCTCCTCCCAGAGACAGCTGTACCCACCCCAACGTGCCCTGCCATGGAGTTCAACCGAAAAATAACCCTCTCTCTCCAGCTCTTTCCAAATTTCAACTCATGAGCTCCAATTAGTCACGTACACGCAACGCAAAAACAGATAATGAGCGCGATACAGTTCTCCCCAAACAACATTTCTGGCGCGGGGGAGAGAGAGGTGGGTAAAAACAGAAGTTAATATTTGCATTCTGATACGAGAAATAAAAAGGAGGCGGAATGATTGCAAATTAGATAGATTCTGGAAAGAAAAAGAAAAAGTGCAATAATGTTCTAGCAGGTAAATCCTTCCATAGCTTCACGCTGAAGGAAATTCCTGGAGGCCTCTGGACCCTCGAGCGTGGACGGTGGGATGGCCTGCCTGTAGGGACAGGCCACTGTCCTAGCCTGCTGTTCACCACGTAATGTTTCCTACGGGACCAAGCTGTAGAGCAGGCGTCCTCACACTACGGCCCGCGGGCCACAGGCGGGTGTTTGTGCCGTTTTGTTTTTTTACTTCAAAACAAGATATGTGCAGTGTGCATAGGCATTTGTTCATGGTTTTTTTTAAACTCTAGTCCGGCCCTCCAACGGTCTGAGGGACAGTCAACTGGCCACCTGTTTAAAACGTTTGAGGACCCCTGCTGTAGCGTCTGTATGTGATGTTTATCACACAGAAACAAACATGTCTGAACTAACAGAGGCATGCGATGCTGAGTTAATTCTAAGTAACGACGGATTCACTTCCACACAGAATCGGTCCGCGTGCCCTGTCTGTCTGCACAGCTTTATCTTTACGTCGGCGTATTGACCAAGACATGCGTGGGTTGAACTTCATTCCCTGGTTGGATCGAAGGACTCCGTCCACAGGACAAAGTAAAACGTCTGAATAAGAGAGAAGGAAGGGACCGTCTCACCTGGATCCCTCTCGATCTGGACGGCCAGCCTGGTGTTGGAGTGATCCACGCGCCGGGTGCTGCAGGGGCCACAGAACAGGGAAGGTCACGGTGAGACCCCGCAGGCCACAGAGCTGGTTTGCAGACGTGGCCGTGCGGGTGGGGAACGCACGGGAGATGGGGCTCACATGCGCGTATGGGGGTGATGGCTCCACTCTGACAACGCTGCCGAGAGGGGTCCCAGGGAACAGAGAGGGAAACGTGCAAGAAACACGCGGAGGAAAGAGAGGCAGAGTTCTCGGGGTCAGGGAGCACGGCCTGGTGCCTGACCACGTGGAGCGCCGGATCCCACCAACCAAAGCCAGCGCTGACGGCCACCGGGATGCCCCTCTCCGGACTCAGCAGCGCACCCGCAGGCGCCTTTCTTTCCCACGGTGCCAGGGATCAGGGCGAGGGGTCAACGTCTCCGCCACGTGCTTTCAAGAGTTAGGGGGTAGCCCAGCCAGTGCGGCTCAGTGGTTGAGCATCGACCTCTGAACCAGGAGGTCACGGTTCGATTCCCTGTCAGGGCACATGCCCAGGGTTGCGGGCTCGATCCCCCAGTGGGGGGCGTGCAGGAGGCAGCTGATCCATGATTCTCTCTCATCATGGATGTTTCTCTCTCTCCCTCTCCCTTCCTCTCTGAGATCCATAAATATATATATTTAAAAATAAAAAGAGTTGGTGGTGGTGGTGGGGGGGTATTCTTACAGGCCTTTCTTGGGTTGAACCACAGAACAGCTCTCACCAATTTAGGAGAAGACGGCTTGGCGGTAGCCATGGTAACAAGCGGCCGCCAGCACCAGTTTAAACCTCATCACTTCTGAGCGCTCACAGCAGGTCACAGCTGCCATAGGCCGGCCAGTCCATGGCGGCCCCTTGCTTCTCAGAGCCGTCAGGCAAGGGACAGACTCACCCCGGACGAGTAACCCGCCAGCGAGAGTCTCCCCAATAGCTGCCTGGGCAGATGGAGCCACCCCCGACGCCCCTAAAACGCCACCAGTCCTTGAGTTTCCGTGTCCCCGAGCCCCTCTGCTCAGACGGCCGCCAACCCCAGCGCGTGGTCCTATTCCTGCCGCACGTCTCCTCAGAAATACCCTCCGATCAGCCTGGGAGGTGAGAGCCCAGCGTGGCAGGAAATAAAGCAAACAGCCAACTCTCTCTAATAGAGGCCCCACTCCCACGCCGACACGGGGAGTCCCCAGGTGGAGTTTTCATCTCACCTTAAGACCCAGGACAAATGGAATTTTCAGCAGCGGAATCAACAATTTTTAAAGTGGGACTGAGCCAAACGGAAGTCATTCACCAAACTCCGCGGGGAATTCCCACACCTCCTGACGCGGCGCTAACGGGAAAGCTGTCTCCTCGGAGGCGGCGGGACGCAGGCGCTGAGATCTGAGCAGTCGGTGGGCTAAGCTGCCTGCGCGCCCAGGGCCCTGCCCCCCACCCCCACCCCCTAAGAAGGGGACCTGCCGGCCATCCGGGGTGTCTGAGCTCTTCTCAGCGCTTCCCCTGCACACGTGGGCCCCCACTCACAGTGCTGACTAGCTCAGCGACTGCGCTTCTGCCCGACTGCCCCGCGGCGTGACCGTCCGTGCTGCTGCTCCGAGCGCGGGGCTTGCTGTCTCCTCCCGGACCGACCGCAGGGGGACAGGGCGCAGGGCCTGTCATCTGACTGCACTGTTTGACTCCTGAATGCGGGGCCCTGTGGCCCGATTATAAAATCATAAAGGCAATAGTATACAGTCGTCAATCAATACCACCCACGTCTCCCAACAGGCAGCCGTTAACACACGCTGTGTTCTCATCGAGGGGTGCGGCACTTAACAGAGCCCATTGCCACAGACCTCACCTTTCCCAGGAGGGCGATGGGGACAGCTGGGAACCCTGGGCCGGGAACCCTGGGCCCGGAACCTGGGCTGGGAACCTGGCTGGCTCCAGCAAGCTGTTTTCTATCAGGAGCCGGAAGGCCCTGAACTGGGGGCCCCATGAGACACCTGCTCCCCGCCGCGCCCCCCGCCCCCCGCCCCCCAGGAGGGCGATGGGGACAGCTGGGAACCCTGGGCCCGGAACCTGGGCTGGGAACCTGGGCCAGGAACCTGGGCTGGGAACCTGGCTGGCTCCAGCAAGCTGTGTTCTATCAGGAGCCCGAAGGCCCCGAACTGGGGGCCCCCATGAGACACCTGCTCCCCGCCGCGCCCCCCGCCCCCCAGCAGAGCAAAGCAAGGCGCCTGGCCCTGGGCCGAGGGCCCCCTGAAGCGCCAGCACAGGAAGGAGCCCGCAGCAGCTCAGGGTCTTACTTGTAGTCCTTCTCCCAGAACTTGACCGGCCGGACGTACGACGTGATGAAGAGGACGCTCCCCAGGAAGGGGCTCAGCGGCGTGGAGAAGACGGACGTGGCCGCCGTCTGGAAGAAGAGCAAGGCCGAGTCTGGAGCGGGAGTCAAGGCGAGTGCTCTTCTCGTGGTTCTGTTTCTCAGTATCACGTGAGATCCTGACTCGTCTGTAGTCAGGCCGTTTCTCACCCAGGAGAGAAAGGTGGCCGCGGGCTTTCATTTAGGGACGACCAGGAAGGAGACACAGCACGCTCGGGGCCAACAGGTAAGACGGGGAACTGGGGCTGAGACAGCGGGCACCTGCAGCCTCCATTTTTTAAAAATATTTTTTTATTGATTTCAGAGAGGAAGGGAGAGGGAGAGAGAGGGATAGAAACATCAATGATGGGAGAGAATCATCGGTCAGCTGCTGTCTTCTCGCCCCACACTGGGGATCGAGCCTGCAACCCAGGCATGTGCCCTGACCGGGAATTGAACCGTGACCTCCTGGTTCACTGACTGAGGCTCAACCACTGAGCCACGCTGGCTGGGCCACATGCAGCCTCTTGATGTCCTACCAACAGCCAAGAGGTCAACCTAACAGGTCCATGGCAACACCTTTCAAAGCTGCCTTGGACCGAGTGCATTGAAAATGGCACCAACATTAATACTTAAAAAAAAAAATCAGTAGAAGCTCAAAAAGAGGAGAAAGCAGGCACCCTAAGATGCACACTTCACAGACCATCTGGCTACGCATCAGAAGGCGAGGGCCTTGCGTGGTCTCCACACGTATTTCAGGGGCGAACATTCCCGTCTCTCCCTGGGGGTTCCAGGCTCGGAAACTGACAGAGGCTCCCGAGGGAGGAACCAGGCCGGAACTGGGAAAAGCAATTGACCAAACAGCGCCCCGCTGGCCCGAGAGCGCATTCAGTTCCCCAGCGGAGCTGACCAGCCCCCTCTCCAGGCCAGGATGGACCCGCAGGCCCTGACAGAGCGATAAAACAATGACCTTTTCAAAATCACCCCAGACCCAGGGCTGGCATGCAGGGGCCTGAGCGCTGTGTCGGGGTGACCTGTATAACCAGCTTCCCGAGCGGTTTATCCCATGACATCCCGCTCCCCTGGCGCTGGGCTCCCCCCTGGCAGCGGATCGAGGCTGGGAAGGTGACCGCGGCTAAGGCGGGTGTCACCAGAGGGAGAGCTTCAGGAGCCAAGCATGGAGGCTGACCGAAACCGACCGCAGTTCCGGGAAAGGGCAGCGCACACGCCGACACTTCAGCCACGTTCCCCGGAGCTCGTTCTGCGGAATGACCTTGAGGAACTTGGGAAATCTCAGTGCCGGTCTAAGGATAGACACACAGAACAACGGGTGCTGCGAGCCGGCTCGTGGTTTGCTTAGAAAAGGTGGTGTTTTTTTTAACAGATAAACCTGCAGGAGAGCATTTTAAATTAAAAAAAAAAAAAAATCTAGAAGAGCCCTGGCTGGTTTGATCAGTGGTTAGAGCACCAGCCTGTGGACTCAGTTCCATCCCCAGTCAAGGGCACGTACCGGGAGCAACCAATCGATGTGTCTCTCTCACATCGTTCTCTCTCTCTCACTCTCCTCCACTCCTCTTCCCTCCCCTCCACTCTCTCTTAAAAACAAAACAAAAATGGAAAAAATATCCTCGGGCGAGAATTAAAAATAAAAAAATCTAGAATAAGGTATCGCTTAATGATGACCCCAAGTACTATTCCATCCCTGCACACAGAGTTCGGATCCCAGGGACTCCTTGCTAACGTGCGTACGGAAGGAAGCCAAGCCGTCCTCAACACGGGCCAGCAACGGACTGCCAGGGCCTAGAAGTGGGATCACACACACTGGGGCGGAGGGGGGGGCAATACGGTTCACCAGGGAGCCTTGCGAAGGTGGGGTCCCAGGATCCACCCCTGAGATGGGATGTTCAAGTAGGTGCCACGCTCAGAGATCTCATTTAGCAAACTCCCCCAGGGGTCCCGGTGCAAGTAGTCTGGAACCACAACCTGGGAAACGAAGATGTAGGAAGTATTAAATCAGATGGATTGCCCGGCCGGCGTGGCTCCGTGGCTGAGCGTTGACCTATGAACCAGGAGGTCACGGTTCAATTCCCGGTCAGGGCACATGCCCGGTTTGCGGGCTCAATCCCCAGTGTGGGGTGTGCAGGAGGCAGCCAATCAATGACTCTCTCTCATCACTGATGTTTCTATCTCTCTCTCCCTCTCCCTCTCTGAAATCAATAAAAATATATTAAAAAAAAAAAAAAAGCTTACATCCAGGAAATGTGGGTAAAAACAGCAGCGGAAAGGATACGAGGGATTGCGAAGAGCTGAGCAAACACGTGAAACGAGGAGCCCCAAGCCATCTGCCACGGAGCCACGTACGCCAGGACGAACTGTAACTTCTGAAGCAGGTCCCCGAGCTGAAAGCAGAAGGAAAGGATTCCTCAGAGGTGATGACCAAGGTGCAGGGGCGTCAAGGTCACTGGGAGCATCAAGGTCATTGGAAGCACACACGGCTGTTCCGGTTGGGACGGGGCGGGCGACTACTGCTGGCCTCTTGCTCTTACCTCCCCTGTCCTGCATCAAGGCACCTGCTAAGAATATGTTAAAACAGCCCGCCGGCGTGGCTCAGTGGTTGAGCATCAACCTATGAACCAGGAGATCACGGTTCGATTCCGGTCAAGGGGCACATGCCTGGGTTGTGGGCTCAATCCCCAGTGTGGGGCATGCAGGAGTCAGTCAATCAATGACTCTCTCATACCAATGTTTCTATCTCTCTCTCCCTCTCCCTTCCTCTCTGAAATTAATAAAAAATATTTTTTTAAAATTAGACAAAATAGACTTTTACTCTAAAAAAAGAAAAACAACAGTACATAATGATAAAAAGGAAGAAGGAAGAGTCACCAGGAATATAAAATAACTGGAATGAATATACTTAAACATGTAATTGCAAGATATCAAAAACACAGATGGACAAAATTAGGGTAAGATGAACAAATCTAATTATAACAGGGAGAGAGTTTAAGACATGCATCTCAGAAAATGATAGTTTAATAAATAATCATATAAAATAGTTTGCCAACAGAATCAATAAACTTTATCTAAGAGATAACTGTATTAGAACCTTGTAGCTAACCAAAGAGAATTATGTACAAGATATAACTTCCTAAACTAAAAAAGAAGTCTTAACCAAGGCTAAAAAAATGATACCATGCAAATTTCTTTGCAATTAAATTAGAAGTTAATAGTAAAAAAAGGACAAAATAACAATAGCCATAATAACCACAAAGTCTGCATTTGGATATAACAACAAACACAACACTGAACTAACCGAGAATAAATCGTAGTCAAAATTACAAAATATTTAAAAATGAATGACAGTGAAAAGCAGTAGTATCAATCCTAAGTTGTGGGACTCAGCTAAAGCAGTTTATAGAGGAAAATATGTAGCCTTAAAATGTCCATCATAGAAAAACTTCCCGGTTCACATTGGGAGAGTATTCTTTAATATTAAAGTGAACAAGAATAATAGAAATGTTCTCACCTATTAATATAAATGCAAAATTCCTCAATAAAACATTTACACAATGAATCTACAAATGTACTAAACATATGATCAAGTTTGGTCCATCTCATAATGTTTGAACATTAGAAGAAATGTCAGTATATTTTATAAAAATGAAGGGAGTAAAAAAAAAAAAAAAAAGAAAAACCATACGATGCTCAATGAATGCAGGAAGAATGTTGGAAAATGAATTCAACTCGCTCACAAAAAAGCTCCTGGCACCCCAGTAATAAAAGCGTTTTCCTTAAGCCTGAGGAAGAATATGAGTGCGATATGGCAGTCAACACCGTATTTACTACTAAAATGCAAAATAACAGCAGAATTTCTCAGGCAAAGAGGTATCAAGCAGTAGGAACCTGATTAGCCGACAGCCATAAAGTGAAAACAGAACCTCAAGGACAGGAAACAGTGAGAGAGGAAGGAGCGAGCCACCGGGGTGACAGATTGTCATCGGCGAAGTGCACTCTGGAAAACTGCAACTAAGAGGAGAAACGGGGCTGCAGAGGCAATGAGCGCCCGGCAGGGGAGAGCTGCTTAGGCAGACGCATGGGAGCTAATAAGGGAAGTGCCACAGCCTGGGTCTTGATTAGCCGGCCTCATGCAGCCAGCGGCTCGGACCCCAGCGGAACGTGACGGGAAGTCTCAGCCAGGGTCCCAGCTCATAGCTGCTCATTAGAGCCTCCGTACATGCACATGGAGTCACCAGGGCGCACGGGCGTGTGATCACCGACCGGGAGGCAGGAGCGCGCACATCTCACAGGTCCCGTGGAGACCCCCCGAGAGTTAGGGGTTACATGGAATCCTGTGTCGGTGAGGGTTTCTGGTTGTGCACGGGGTCAGGGGTGGGTCCCCTGAGGGAGGCTGGGGTGGACGTTCACAGGAAGAATCAGGCGATGTGAGAGAGAGCGACCTTGTTGCTGAAGCGTCCTGCCCCACAGAACTGGGGATCAAGTGTGATAATAATAGGGTTTATGGCCCTGACTGGTTTGGCTCAGTGGATAGAGCGTCGGCTTGTGGACTGAAGGGTCTCAGGTTCAATTCCGGTCAAGGGCATGTACCTTGGTTGCAGGCACATCCCCAGTAGGGGGTGTGCAGGAGGCAGCTGATCGATGTTTCTCTCTCATCAATGTTTCTAACTCTCTCTCCCTCTCCCTTCCTCTCTGTAAAAAAATCAATAAGATATATTTTTTAAAAAATAATAATAGGGTTTATGCAGCACTCTCCCTTCGTCCGTTACATCCAACTTCTCTCTCTCTGATCCAGGTTCCCTATCCTTGTTTTAGGTTTTATTTAGCCTTCTCTCTTTTTTTTTTTTTTTTTCTTTTCTTGTTGTTAATCCTCACCCGAGGATATTTTTTCCACTGATTTTTAGTGAGAGTAGAAGGGAGAAGGAGAGACAGAGCGAAACATGGATGTGAGAAAGACACATTGATTGGTTGCCTCCTACACCAGCCCTGACCGGGGCCCCGGGCCGGGGAGGAGCCTGCAACCGAGGCACGTGCCCTTGACCGGAATCAACGCTCTATCCGCTGAGCCACGCCGGCCGGGCCATGTGGTTCAGTTTTAATGCAAGACTTAGCACCTGCGACAGAAAGCCTCCGAGGACGAGGCCATCGGTAAGAAACGCACCTTGGAGACTCTGGGTGAAGGACAGATGACCAACTGTCACCCCGGACTTGCCTTGCTGAACAGGATGGACGCGAGGAAGAAGTCCAGCAGGAAGCTCTCGGACAGGCCCCGGCAGTCGAAGTGGAAGAAGAGGACGGCGAAGCCCAGCGGCGCGAACTGGCGCCCGGGGTGGCAGAAGGAGGCGCGCAGCAGCTTCATGCCCGCCACGATCAGCAGGAAGATGTCCCAGCTGCGGGGGGAGAGGGAGGGCAGGGAGCCGGCTGCGAGGCCAGCGCCCAGGCTCACGGGACCTCGCATCCCCTGCACCTGCTGCACGTTGTCCATCGGGACCACCCTCCCTGACAGAGCAGGAACCGGCGTCTGGGGACTGGGGTCCCCTGTCTAAGTGCTCGCGGGGCGGAGCTGGGGTTACAGTCAGCCCCGAGGGGCTCTCCATGGCCCCCGAGGCCTTGGATCGTCCGGCCGTCGGAAGGACGCGGAGCGGCCTGGAGCGTATCTGAAGGCCGCGGGCAGTGACAGGCCCGCCCGAGCTCTCTAAGGGCTCTGCAGTCCCAGTGTCCGCCCTCCCTACCCAGCGAGGCGCACTGTCACCCCGGGACCCGAAGCCTGGGATTTAAGCACCAAAGACGTGGCCACCTCTTGCCCTGGCCTCCCCGAACCAGGTCTGGACCGGGAGGCAGGCGGGGCAGGAGGTGACGGGGCCATGCATGTGTCTGCCGCGTGTGACCGGAACCTACTCGGACCCCAGCGCTCAGAGGCCTTTGGCCGGCATTCCCGGATCCGTCCTCACCGCCCCCCAAAACAAAAGGCAGGTGTGGCCCCGTCTGCCTGGGATCAGACACCGGGGTTGACCTGGGCGTGTACGTCTGAGCCACGTGACTCGTGAGCAAATCTGGGAAAACGTCTCTTTCCCAGCCTCCCACTCCACCAGCTCACTGGACCAGAACCCCTGGGGCAGGACAAATCCACAAACAATCCGGTGGGTTTCCGTCTGTGAACCCAGAGCTCATCGGCACAAACGAAACCAGTGACCCGACGGCACACTGTCGGTGCTCCGGCCAGGACGGATCCTGGCCACACGGAGCGCTGCGCCCCGCTTAAGCGAGGCGAGCGGTGACACCTGCCAGCGCTGAGCGGCAGAGCACTTGCTGAATGAAGTGACAGGAGGCAGGAACTCGGGGGCCCTGGCCTCACACGGGGCTTCCGACATCCCGTTAGCGCTCCCTGTCTGCGCTGCAGGGTGATTCCCAAACCCGCGGACAGTCATTCCCGCCACCACTTCCAGCTCCACCTCCCTCGGCATCCCGCCCCGCTCTGCCAACGCCCGCCCCCCTGTGCCCCGCTCTGCGCTCTGCGAGGTGGGGGGAGACCCCATGAAGCCGACCTCCCGTCCAGAGGAAGTTCCCTCGGTCTCGCCGAGGCCGTGACCCCAGCAGGAGGAGAATGAGCCACCGTCCCCTCACTTACTGGGTCCCGAGCCTCCGGTAGTTGCTGATGGAAAACGCATCGATGGTGAGCGCGTTCAGAACGATGGCCGGGTACAGGACGTACTTTTCAAAGCACTGCAGCCGCACGTACAGCCTCTCGAACCACATCAAATGGGGGACGTCTGCAGGAGACACCCCCCGCCCGGGACAGCCCCGGGTCAAGCATCTGTCTTCAGGCGCGCGGGACACAAGCAGTACCGCCCCTTTAATTCAACCTAATAAGCAGTACCGCCCCTTTAATTCAATCTCATAAGCAATTCCGCCCCCTTAATTCAACCTAATAAGCAATACCGCCCCTTTAACTCATAGGCAGTAACAGGGAGCAGCAACGCAAACGGTGACCCCGCAGAATGCCTCCCGCTCTAGAGCCGGGGCTCAGGAAACGTCCGTTTTCATTTCCTCCTTTCCAGGGGCTGGGGGGCCGGCGAGAAGGAAATGGGACACAGAGGAACTAAAAGGCAGCCTGTGAGAGTTCCCTCGTGGCTTCCAAAACCAAAGTCGCTCTCACTAGAGCACCCCCACGCCGACCTCCCCTAAAGACGAGGCTCCCTGCTCTGCACACCCCCTTTCCCGAGTTCTCCGTTTACAGAGCTCGGCCCTCTCAGATGGAGGCGTCACAGCCAGCGCGATGCGGCCGCTTAGAAAATACACGGACAGCCCTGGCCGGTGTGGCTCAGTGGATAGAGCGTCGGCCTGCGGACTGAAGGGTCCCAGGTTCGATTCCGGTCAAGGGCATGTACCTTGGTTGCGGGCACATCCCTAGTGGGGGGTGTGCAGGAGGCAGCTGATCGATGTTTCTCTCTCATCGATGTTTCTAACTCTCTATCCCTTTCCCTTCCTCTCTGTAAAAAAAAATCAATAAAATGTATATTAAAAAAAAAAATGTGGGCCCTGGCTGGTTTGGCTCAGTGGATAGAGCATCAGCCTGTAAACTGAAGGGTCCCGGGTTCGATTCCGGTCAAGGGCACATGCCCGGGTTGCGGGCTCGATCCCCAGTGGGGGACATGCAGGAGGCAGCCGATCCATGATTCTCTCTCATCATGGATGTTTCTATCTCTCTTTCCCTCTCCCTTCCTCTCTGAATCAATAAAAAAAAAAATATGTGGACAGAGTCCTGTCGACATGTCACCAATTCAGAGAGACACGACCACCTCAGCCAGGTCGCTGCAAAAATATGTAAGTTAAGAGGAACAGAAGCCACCCTCATCCGCAGCGCTGACGGGAAAACGCCGACTTAAAGGAAACGTATGAGCGGCTCCTGGCCGTAGAGGCCCTGGGTCCCGGTGGGGGGGGGTGGGGTGGGGGGGGGGGGTGCGATCGGACTTTCAAACGCCGGTGACATTGACTTTCAGGACAAGATGCAGAAGCAGCCGCCCGCCCCCCTCTGGGTCTGAGCCCCAGCGGAGAGGACAGCGGTCTCCTCTCTCCATGTCACCCACACCGGCCTCACGGCGACGCGCACCGTGTCGGGGGAGACATCCGAGGCCCAGACGCACCGGACGGAGCCGCCACTCACCCGTCACTTCCCGCTGCCGGTACTCCCTGCTCCTCAGCACGGGGTGCGCCAGCCACATCCACGGGTGGTGCTTGCGGAGCTGCGGGAGCAGGTAGTGGGTCACGAAGCCCACGGCGCCGGCCAGGGCGAACAGCACGAGGCCGAGGAAGGGCTGCCAGGACAGAGGGCGCGACCGTGGGCGACACGGGCCACCGGCCGCCCCCGGGCCCCTTAGAGCACAGACGCGAGCTCAGGCCTTGCCTCGGGCCTCGGAACGGCTCCTCTGCACCGAGAGCCCCATCTCTGTGCTGAGAGCCACCCAGAGCCAAGAAGGGAGCGGAGAACCGGCCCCTGCAAGCCGTGAGGCCCACGGAGTTCTGGCCACGGAATACTTAAAAAAAAAAAAAAGACTGAAGAATAACAAAACTGCCCGGCCGGCGTGGCTCCGTGGTTGAGCACCGACCTATGAACCAGGAGGTCACGGTTCGATTCCCTGTCAGGGCACAGGCCCAGGTTGCGGGCTCCATCCCCAGTGAGGGGCGTGCAGGAGGCAGCCGATCCATGCTTCTCTCTCATCAATGTTTCTCTCTCTCTCTCTCTCTCTTCCTCTCTGAAATCAATAAAGATATATTAAAAAAAAAAAAAGAATAACAAAACGAGCTAATGGATTCTGCCTCATTGAGAGAATTCACAAGTTGTAACATTTTTCTAGAGACAGCAGCCGCCCGTCAGAGCCTCAAGCCGCCAAGCCCGCTGAGATTTCTCTGCTTCTGTTCCTACCGGATCTCCTTGGCGCTGGCGCCGTGACCTGCGCGTCACTCGTGCTGGGGCCTCAGCCTGTGCTACTACTGACCCCCCTCACGGTGGGGGGGGGGAGGGCCCGCACGGGCAGGCAGCAACGCAACGCCCGATGGGGGAGAGAAAGGGTCAATGAAGAGCCGAACCTGGGCCCTGGCCGGAGTGCTCAGTGGTTAGAGAGTCGGCTCCCGGACCCCAGGGTCGCAGGTTTGAGCCCCAGTCCTGGTTGGGGGTGTGCAGGAGGCAATCTATCTATGTGTCTCTCTCACCTCGATGTTTCTCTCTCTCTCTAACCTCTCCCTTCCTCTCTCTCTAAAAATCCATGGAAAAACTTGGGTGAGGATTACCCCCCCCCCAAAAAAAAAAAAAGCCACACCTGCCGAACCTCAGCTGGGACCCAGTCCCCAGGGCCCCCCAGCTGGCCCTGTCTCCTTCCTGGTTCCCCATCCCCTCCGGCCCACGCGCCGCCACGGGAAGCGGACCGGCGAGGGGACACGTACGCGCAGGGACAGGAACACGGTGCTGGCGCTCACGGCGAAGGACAGGACCGCGGCCACGGCGCACAGGAGCAGGTCCGACTTCAGCACGTCCTTCTGGGGAGAGAGCGGCCGCCCAGGTTATGCCCGTGTTTCTCTCGGCAGCCCTGTCCCCGGGCAAGTCAGGCCCCAGCGCGGGGACCCCGGACAGGCTTCCCGTCGGCGGTCACTTCTCCGCTGTGTTCCCAGGCGGCACGCACGGGATGGACCCTCCGCGACCTCCCGCTGGGGGCATCGGGGAGACTGAGGCAGGGGACGGGGCGGGGGAGGACATGCCAGGCTAGCCCTCATCAGCTAAGCACGAGAGAAGGGAGGGTTCCCACCGGGTCAGAGGGTCACAGACACAGGCCCCCAGACCCGACAGAGGAGGTCACGTTCTAACCACCGGCACGCGGCCTCGGCGCAGCTGGCGTTTCAACGGGCAAGATGCACCGGCCTGGCCTCCGCTTCCCTTCCCCACAGCCTGAGGGCTGGAAACTGCGCTCAAGGTCAACCCAGGCCAGGCGATGCCCTTGAGGCTAAAGCAGCGGCCTGCTCGGCTTCCGCCACGCTTCCTGGTTGGCTCACCTTTTAACCCGGTAATTCCTTATTATCCTGGCAATGTTTTGTCACATGGAAGGACTTATTTGTATTTTATTCAGAACTTTAGTTTTTTTTGTTTGTTTGTTAATCCTCATCCGAGGGTATTTTTACATTGATTTTTAGAGAAAGGAGAGGGAGAGGGAGAGACAGAGAGAAACATCGATGTGAGACACACACATCGATTGGTTGCCTCCCGGTATGCGCCCCAACCAGGGCCAGGGAGCCTGCAACCAAGGCCTGTGCCCTGGACCGGAATGGAACCCGGGACCCTTCAGTCCGCAGGCCGACGCTCTATCCACTGAGCCACACGGGCCAGGGCAGAATTTTTGTGTGAATCAGCAGAAGGTTTGGTGATGATAGCTCAGCCTGCCCTGAGGTCAGAGGTGGGAAGTCTCAATGGATTCCCTGCCTTCTTTCTGTCTGTCTCACGTCCATTGGTGTCAGGCAAGGGACTGGGATCAGCACACAAAATTCCTCCCTCCCCCCACCCCACTGCTGAACAATCACCTCAACACCACACAGCGAATAGTCAATCCCTGAGGGTGACATTTAATTTTTACAGAATAAATTCACCTCCACAATCTGTCTCCTTTCTGTGTTTTACTGACTCAGTAATCTCATCTTTAACTGTGGGTGAGTCTTTTTTTTTTTTTTGATTACTCAGTCTTTATAATATACTATTAAATTTCAAAGAGCTAAGTTCCTCTTCCTTATACTTCTTTTTTCAGATTTTTAAAGCTTTTACCTGCTATTCTTTATTATTATTATTGATTTTAGAGGAGATGGGAAGGGAGGGGGAGAGATCGGGAAAGAAAGATACAGAGAGACTAGAGAGAAAGAGAGATAGATAGATAGATAGATAGAGAGCAAGAGAGAGAGACAGAAAGAGAAGAAAGAGAGAGAATAAGACGGCCAGAGAAAGACACAGAGAAACAGAACCAGACACAAGGAGGGAAATTTCATGCTCACATTACCACATAAGAATATTAAGCATCAAACTGTGAGAGCTGATCTGATGGTCCCATTAAAATATTGTAATTGGACCGGAAGTCTGTGCAGAGAAGGGCGCACACATCACGTGAAACCCCTCCTGGGACGGCTCGCCCTCGTGCCAAGCCTTTCAGAGTGTGTGTGCGAGACTCGGGAAGGCGTGCGCCCCCCCACACACACACACACCCGGCACCTCCAGCCACAAGAACGAGACGCCCTCGGCCGCTGCCGGCCGCAGCTCCCTGTCCTCCATGCGTGACCTTGGCCACAACAAAGCAGAGAGCGCGGCCGCCAGTCACGACACGGAGGACCACCGGGGACGTGCGGGGAGATCCGGGGTCGCGGCCGTCACGGGCCCTGGCCTAGCCATGCCAGTGCGGTCTGGCGTGTGCGTCTCCCCGCATGCCATGCGGTGCCTGGACTGTCACACGGCACACGTGTCTCACCACCGAGTCCCTCATCTTCCCCGGGAGAGGGTCCTCAGCCGGCTCCGCCGGGTCCTGGTGGGAGCATCTGGGAAACCATCTGCACTGAACGAAGGACCTGGAGGGGGAAGACACACGCGTTTGACTGTTGGAAACATGTGCCCGTGGCCGTGGCCGTGGCCGTGGCTGAGACCTCAACATGGACCCCACACTCACAGGGACAAAACGAGGCGCTCTCCTTCCTCAGGCAAAAAGGGCCCATTTGAGTGATCGCCAAGGTGATGTCTGATTTCCAACTTCCTTCCTCACTGAGGCAGGAGGAATGGGTGCCCGACTGTCAGCAGCTAAGCTCAGGGGGCGCCCCACCTCTGCCAGCCCCGCAGGCTCCCCCTCCAAAAGCAGCAGCAAAACTCCACCTCCCGTCAAGTCCCCGACGGGGAAGGCTGTGCAGACGGCGTCCCCTTTCCCGTCCCCAGGCCTTGCCCTGCGCCGCCCCGGACAGCCTGGAGTTGGGGTTTCTCGGGCCCCAGCAGCCCTGGCTGTCCGGCGCCAGCTCCCCACGTCGGGACAGGTCACATGGGGTGACGGACACCCGATGGCGACGGGTTTGCTGACACGTGAGACTCGGGCCTCGCACGACGGGTTTACATTTCAAGTGACTAGGGACGGTGCCCCCACCTCACACCGGAGGGCGCTGGCTGCATCGGCAGCAAAAAGCAGCACAAAACCCTTCCTTTCGGAGGTGCCAGCCCCGTCTCCCCGAGGGACCCCTGGAGTCCAGGCAGCGGGGCCACTGACGGGGCACAGAGAGGGTCCTGGCTGAGGCGGGCGCTCCTCAGACACTCACCCTGGGGAAAGGCCGGGCAGGCTTGGGCTGGGGACTCCCCCCTCCCTGCACTCTGTATCCCTGCACCCCTCGCCCACCCCTCTCCCACCCCTGCACCCCTCCTCCATCCCCATACCCCTCCCCACCCCCGCACCTCTGTATCCCTGCACCCCTCCCCACTCCCTGCACCCGTTCCCCATCACTGCACCTCTGTATCCCTGCACCCCTCCCCCATCCCCACGCCCCTCCCCCACCCCTGCACCCCTGTATCCCTGCCTCGTGTGCTTTACTCGGGAGCAGAGGCACTGGAATGTGTGCTGGCAGCTCAGGGGGTCCTGATCAACCTGCAACCCCCCCCGCCCCCCTCGCCCAGGGACCAGCTGGGAAGAGTGTGACCCCAGTGGCACTGAGCAGCCGCCCCCCTCTCCCCCGCCCCCCGGTCCCCCCCGTGACAGAGCAAGGCTGCAGGGACCCACGCGCAGTCTGTGTGTGTCTCACATGTGTGCATGTTACAGCACAGGCGTATTACTCACAGGTGCATGTGTTAGAGCACAGGGCATGCTACTCACAGGCGTGTGTTCGAGCACAGGCGTGTACAATGTGTGTGTCCCGGCACGGGGCGTGTGTGTTTGGGCTCAGTGCGTGCGCTGCAGTGTGAAGCGTGTTTCTAGCGTGGGGAGTGTCACCGCCACCTGCGCCCCGCTCGGGGCGGGTCACTCACAGGAGCACGGACGGGTCGCTGCTCTGCCGGCTCAGGTGGAAGGACAGCGAGACCAGGAGGCCGCAGAAGGCGGAGAACAGCGCGGGGATGTGCTGGGTGCTCCAGGGCTCCTGGGGAGAGACGCACAGCCGGTGCGTGAGCTGTCACGGTGCTCAGAACCAGACTCACGAGTGGGTGGGGCACGCGTGCCCACACGATAGGTGTGACTCCCCGATGTGCCCGAGAAGCCAGCGCTGCCCGGGCAGAGAGCCATTCCACTGCGCCAGCCTCACTTTCTCAGAAATGAAATGCCTCTCCTGCCGGCCGGCGTGGCTCAGGGGTTAAGCATCGGCCTATGAACCAGGAGGTCAGAGTTCAGTTCCCGGTCGGGGCACATGCCCAGGTTGTGGGCTCGATCCCCAGTGTGGGGCGTGCAGGAGGCAGCCAATCAATGATTCTCTCATCATTGATGTTTCTCTCTCTCTCCCTCTCCCTTTCTCTCTGAGATCAATAAAAATATGTTAAAATGCGTCTCCTTTCTCCCCCACAGGGAAGGTGTAGGGTCCCGGGAGCAGCGCTGGCAGGGAGCTGAGGCCACCGGGCCTGCGGCTGGAGAGTCGGGGGGAGTCAGGCTCCAAGGCCCGTCCCCCCACCAGCCCCGCTGGGGCCCCCGAGAGCCTCTGACCACCCTCGCGGGCCTTGGGTTGGTCCTCACAGGTCCCTGAGCCTCCACTGTCCCCCCCCACCAGTCCCTTCCCCTCACTGTGCCCAGCGGGCCAGGCCCCCACAGCCTCGGCCAGGCCTGCTGCTCCCAGCGCCCATGGGAACGTGAATGCCAGCCCCACAGCCCGCCCTCCACAGACCCGGCTCCTCCGCTCAGCAAAGGCAAGCCCTCCCCTCGGAACTTCCCACGACTCCTCATCGACCGCCTCCTCCACGGGGAGGGATGCAAGCCCACCAGGATCGGACCCTCGTCCATATCCCAGCCCCCTCCTCACACTGAGGGTACGCCCAGCCCCCAAACCAGGAAGACACACGCAACAGCCTTGCGCGCGGCAAAGCGGCGTGTCAACGTTGGCTGCTGTTAACTGAGAAGGACAGAGGGCCCTGACCGGTTTTGGCTCAGTGGACAGAGCGTCGGCCTGTGGACTGAAAGGTTCCAGGTTCGATTCTGATCAAGGGCATGTACCTTGGTTGCGGGCACATCCCCAGTCGGGGGTGTGCAGGAGGCAGCTGATAGATGTTTCTAACTCTCTATCCCTCTCTGTAAAAAATCAATAAAATATATTTAAAAAAAAAAAAAAAAAGAGTAACTACCCTAATGGCTTTGAGATTTTCCCAGGGGGCCCCGACGTGGAAAGGATGTGGATTGATGAGCCTCATAAATCTCCCACAGGCTTTGAAATACTTTTTGAGGCAGAAATAAAACTGTCGAGTCGTCCCACAGTTCTGAGGTCGATTTCCCGTGCACGTGGGAATTCTTTTGATGAAAATGCGCAGGGAAGCTCGGCTTTGAATGAAAGTGCTCTCCAAAGAGAATCTCCGTTTCAGCATTTTTATTTTTTTATTTTTTTGTCCTTAGAAATGTGAGACATCTCTGCAACGGAATGTACGGACTTGCAGATGAACCGACGGCTTGGTTATAGAGTGAGTGCGGGCAGACATTCTCACGTCGCTATGCCCTTCGTGGCAGCTTCGCGCCCTCTCTAAGGGAAAAGGAACCCATTTTTCTCGCCCCATTAACCACGAGGGCATTTCTGCCCCGAGGCGTGGCTCAGTGGTCAAGCGATGGCCTAGGAACCAGGAGGTCACGGTTCAATTCCTAGTCAGGCTCACTCCCCAGGGAGGGGTGTGCGGGAGGCAGCCAATCAATGGTTCGCTCTCATCACTGATGTTTCTCTCTCTCCCTCTCTCTCTCTCTCTCCCCCTCCCTTCCTCTCTGGAATCAATAAAAATATATTTTTTTAAAAGCCCTAACTGGTTTGGCTCAGTGGATAGAGCGTCGGCCTGCAGACTGAAGGGTCCCAGGTTCGATTCCGGTCAAGGGCATGTACCTTGGTTTCGGGCACATCCCCAGTGGGGAGGTGTGCAGGAGGCAGCTGATCGATGTTTCTCTCTCATCGATGTTTCTAACTCTCTCTCCCTCTCCCTTCCTCTCTGTAAAAAAATCAATAAAATATGTATGTTTTTTTAAAAAGACACAAGATCTGGAGTCTGGGGTGCGGGATGCTAACAAGCCACTTAATCTCTTGGGACCCCCGTTTCCTCGTTTTCAAAGATAAAGCTGAGGCGTTGGACCCGGGGACCTCTCAGGTCCGTGCCAGGACTCAAACGATCCCAGAACGCGCCGCCTGCTCTAGGTCTGCGGTTAGGCTGTGGACGCTGAACGCGGGGGAAACGCCCCATCTGAGCTGCGGCCCTGCGGCCCCTGGAAGGAGCCGGCAGCGGCGAATGAGGCTCGGAAACCCTGAATTACCACGACGCGCCTCCCCCTCTGCATCCCCCGCCATCACGAACACAGACCCTCCCGGCCGGGGACGATAAAACACGGAAATCACGGCGCGTGGGAAACCCAGCTCGTTAACCAGCGAGACCCCTCTCCCGGGAGCCGCGATTCCGGTGGCTTCTGTCCGTCACTGTCGGCTCTGGCAGTCCATGAGGGAGTCCGTCTAGGCGGCACCTGCTACCGTCTCGGATGAGTCAGAGGGAATATGAGGTTAGGAGAGGAACCCAATGTTCTCCTAATTAATATTCCAGGGAGCAAGATCAACTCCCAGCCCCCGATCTGTCCCCTGTCGAGCGACGATAGTAAAAATGCAGAAACACGGCCGACGTGCTGACATCGGCTGCAGGGCCCCGCCATCCAGCGCAGGGCCGAGACGGGAGGAAAAGGCGGTCCCGGGGATGCAGAGTCAGCACGAGAGGCAGAGACAAAAGCCTCGTTAAACCGGCAGCAGAGCCGGGGCTCCGGGTGAGACGGCGAGATCTCCGTCACCCGAAGGGCCCCCCTGCGGATCGGCTCACCTCGTTCGTCCCTTCCATTGGCAGCATTTAACAGGCGTCGCGTGGAGAGCCGAGAGTCCGGCGGCGGCCGTCGGGAGCCTCAGGACTTACACACGAGAAGGGGGAGACGCAAATGGCTCCACGCTGACCGAAACGCTCCGAAATGCCGACAGAACACGGAGAACCTGGAGCCACGGACCAGATCGCTCCTCGCGGGCGGCGGTCGCTCTGTGCCGAGCCGGGGGACGCGGTGCCCCTCTGGGACGCCATGACCTTTGACCTTTCCAAGGACCCCAGCTCCGTCCGGTTCCAGGCGTGCTTCCACACGTAAGGGGACCCCAGAGCCCCTGCGTGCGCGCCCATTCCCGGCACAGAGCTAGCCGTGCGCTCTCCGAGCGGAGCCGGCCTACGGTGGCCCGACGGTCACGTACAGGGACAGCACGCCACCGACCGGGAGGAAAGGAAAGACCCGCGTCTCGGCCCAGGAAGAACAAGGGAAAAGCGATTCCAGCAACAGAGCCTGTGTCTCCTGACGGACCGGGCCGGAGAGGCGCCTGCGGGGAGGCCGGGCCCCGCGGGCTCCGTGCGCCCCGGTGTCTGACCACCCGGCCGACCTCCGCTGAGGCCCCCGCCAGGCCTGCCGCCCCTGATGCTCTGCGGGGCCGTGTCTCTCCGACCTGGAGGCCACCTCTGGTTCCTGGGACCATCAGTGGGCGCCACGGGGGCCGGGAGAAGGCGAGGGTGTCCGCGCACCTACCTTCACGGCGCTGAAGCAGAGCGCGTGCAGGGCGGTGGCGGCGGCCACGCTCCGGGCCACGCTGCAGACGGCCGACGTCATCCCAGAAACAGCTGGAACACAAACAGCGACGGGCCTTCCTAGATCGTCGTCCCCACCGGGGTGCGGGGTCAGGGCCCAGGGTCAGGGCGCGGGGTCAGGGCGCGGGGTCAGGGCGCGGGGTCAGGGCGCAGGGTCAGGGCGCGGGGTCAGGGCGCAGGGTCAGGGCGCAGGGTCAGGGTGCGGGGAAGGCCGCGCGTTCAGACATCAGTGCTGGGGTCTGCATCTCACCTGCTCGGCCCAGAGGCCCCATATGGGGGCGGCCACACGTGTCTGCACAGGTGCACACCGACCACACGCACAATGGCACAGCCCCCGCACACGGTCACACGCTCCCATACATGGGCAAACGCACACGCACCACCCTGACCTCCACTCACTCTCGTTCACACACATCCCGGCGCGTGGATTTTCCAAGGAATGGCCAGCAGGGCCCCCGGCCCCCTCCCTGGCTCCTGTCTGGCTTGACCCAGCAAGGTGGGCCCCTCTCGGTTTGGCTGGAGGAGCCCGTCGGGCCCACCGTCGCCCTGACCGAGCCCACCTGAAGCAGGTTAGGGGCTCAGGTCGAGGAGAAGCCACCCTCCCGGGCCCGGGAGTTCCAGCCCGAGGCGGCGGCGCCCACCTGACCTTCAGACCCGGCCCCGGAGGAGGAGAAGGTAACGTACCGGAACCCCCGAAGACCAGCATGTCGATTTGTTCCAAAAGGTAAACGCAGAAAGTGTCGATCTGCGGGAAGAGGCCCAGGAGGGAGATGGCCGGGAAGCAATATAAAAACCCTGCGGGGCACAGACAGAGGGACGGTGAGGGGCGCTGCGCCTGGACCCCGCCGTGGTGCCCCTGCCCGCCCACCACGCCCCTCCCCATCGCCGGGGACCCCGAGGCCGGGGGCGTCTAGGCTGAGCGCAGCGAGCCCCCGGAAAGGGCGCGGCCGCCCGGCCTGAGCGTGACCCGGGACGCTGGGAGCGGCCTGGCCTTCAGCTCACAAGGCGGACCTGGGCTGGAGGCAGACGAGGGGGGAGAAAGCGGAGCGGGAAAGTGACGGGAACATGGAAAGCCCAGGGTGGCAGTTAGGGGGCTCTTCCTGCCGGGGAGCGGGGGGCAACCATCCGAGCCCAGGGGGGTCCTCGCTTTGCGTGTCTGTCCCCAGAGCTCTCGAGTGGCGGGGAGTCCTGAACATTGTGAACGTCCGCTGGAGGCCCGGCCGGCGTGGCTCCGCGGTGGAGCATCGACCTATGACCCAGGAGGTCCCGGTTCGATTCCCGGTCAGGGCACAGGCCTGGGTTGTGGGCTCGATCCCCAGTGTGGGGCGTGCAGGAGGCAGCCGATCCATGATTCTCTCTCATCATTCATGTTTCTATCTCTCTCTCTCTCTCTCTCCCTTCCTCTCTGAAATCAATAAAAAATTATTTAAATAAATAAACAAACATCGCCTGGAGACTCAGAGTTTAGTCTTGACTCCGGACTCCACAGGGAGCCAGGGAGCCTGGTGATGAACCAAGAAACCCCACACGCTGACACGGGGGCCGGAGGGCCGCCTCCCCGGCCATCACAGCGCACTGGATGAAGCATCCAGGTGCACACAGCGTGGCCGCCATTCTCTCTCTCTCTAAATTCCATTTCCGCCGCGTTTCAGAGAACCACAGAAAGCGCGTTAGCAATGCTATGGCGCATCGGCCTTCCTGGCCGCCTCAGAGTATTGGGTAGAATGTCAATGGAGTTTGATCCCGGTAATCCTCAATAAAACAAAGGAAATTAGATTTGAAACCCAATAAGCCAACACTGGGATTATGTCTAAACCCTATACATCAACTAGTCAACAGCGGGAGCAGAGGCCGGGGGGGGGGGGGGGGGGGGGAGGGGGGGGCGGGGGGGAGGGGGGGGGGGCGGCGGCGTTTAGTTATTGCTGAAAACTCAGAAATGCAGGCTTTCCTGGTGGGATTGCGGGAACGGAGGTTTACGTGTCATTCTCTTGCTAACAGTGGGTTAAAAGCAAGTACGCGTGGGCCCATTTTGTGAGGAAAAGGGGACGTCATGGCGTGGCTGTGAGAAGGGGGCCTCGGCTCGGCACGGGGTCACAGTCTGAGGCACACGGGGAATTCGCTGCCGTGTCTTCAGTGGCGAGGTCTGAACTACCGTCACGGGCCAAATAATGACATTCTGGCCAACAAAGGGCCACGTCCGTCCGTGGCGGTGGCACAGCCTCCCGCCGAGGGGTGTGGGCTGTGCTCCGGGGGCCGATGCGACCGCCTCAGGACACCTCTCAGAGCCACTCCCTTCGCTACGCGGCACCTGACGGTCCAGCGTGGGGCAAAAGTAGGTCGACAGTTGTTTGTAAGAAAAAAAAAAACATGCAATGATCTATAATAATAAAAGGGTAATATGCTAATGAGACCGGACGTCCTTCCGAACACCATTCCGGATGAAGCCGGGGCTGGAGGGAAGCCCGGGTCCCAGATGCTTGCTGGCGGCTGGAAGGAAGCAATCCCAAGTCCCGGGTGCCAGAGGGAAGCCGGTGCCGGCAGCCGGGGGAAGGAAGGCCTACTCTTGCACGAATTTCGTGCGTCGGGCCTCTAGTTAATAAATAATAATATAGCCCGGCTGGCGTGGCTCAGGGTTTGAGCGTCCACCTGACCGGGAATCGCACTGTGACCTCCTGGTTCATAGGTCGATGCTCAACCCCCGAGCCACGCCGGCCGGGCTCAAAACCCTTTGGAACGACCCGGCGCTGGAGGCTCTGGGGCCTCGGCACCCACGGTCCCCCAAAGGCGGGCACGCCCAGAGGAGAACGCACAGCTTCGCCCCATACCCTCGTGGCGAAGTCCCTCCCACTGGGGAGTCTCTCAGGAGGGAAACTGAGCCCAGACCCTCTCTCCCCCGCATTCCCGCCACATCCCCCGCCCTCCCCCCCCCCCCCCCCCCCCGGAGGCACTCACCAAGGAGGACGTCCCTGGCGGACTGGAGTGAGCCCGGGGAGCACAGCGTCAGGCCGTACACGACGTACGTGGGGGGGTGCCTGGCTTTGGCCCCTGCATCGAGAAGCAAAAGAAGGCCACACAGCACACAAAAATAGATTGGTCTGCTGTAGGCAATGATTTGGTTGTGTCCCTAGAAAACAAACACAGCGTCTGGATGGCACCTTTCCTTTCGGTGAAACGACGAAATTCTCGCAGTCAGTCGCTTGTCCCCGTGGTCGGCAAACGCATTCGCCGACAGAGCCCAGTATCAGCAGGACAACGATGGAAATTTCTTTGGAGAGCCACATTTTTTTAAACGTAAACTTCTTCTCACGCCACTTCTTCAACATAGACTCTCCCAGGCCGTGGTGTTTTGTGGAAGAGCCACACTCAAGGGGCCAAAGAGCCGCATGTGGCTCGCGAGCCGCCGTTTGCCGACCACTGGCTTATACCATACAAGAGGACCTACACCGTAAAACACATCCCCCCCGACCCCTCCCATAACCCATACACTCGAAATATCGGAAAAAGGGGGGGGGGAGGGGGAAGGATGCTGATTCTGTGAACTAAGAATATCTAAAAGCATGTCCGACCTCTCAGATTCCGCCAGTTTACCACGAACTCAAACTACGTGGTCTACGCCGAGCTTCACTATTCATAGGAAATAGAATTGCACGTCGTGGGCTTCCTTTTCCTACGTCTTTGAAAGCGAGATCACGCCCTAGAGCCGATATGGCTCAGTGGATAGAGCCCCGGCCTGTGGACTGAAGGGTCCCCGGTTTGATTCCGGTCAAGGGCACATGCCCAGGTGGCAGGCTCCATCCCCAGTGCGGGGGCGTGCAGGAGGCAGCCGATCCATGATTCTCTCTCATCGTGGATGTTTCTCTCTCTCCCTCCCTCTCCCTTCCTCTCTCTCTAGAAACCAACAAAAACATATATTTTTTTTAAAAAATGAGGTAGGGGGAATATCTTTGCCATCCATGAACGACTTTGTGTATAACAAGCAGAGATGAAAGCGACAGGGTTTCAGATGTGAATTTTTAGCCTCTGCCTCGAACGTGTTATATTTAGAAACGCAATTTAAACCGCCGCTGCTATGACAGCGGCCCTATTCCGAGACCGTCCTTGAATAGGAAGGGGGGGGGCGGGCTGTCCGTGGGGGCTGGCGAGGCCTGGCCCCGCGTCCCGGCTCGGTCTTCAAGGAATAGCTGCGCTCGTATGAAATTTCCTCTTGAATCCGAGTAGGTCATAGATTAATGGGTCTGGGAATACTGTCTCAGCATTAAAAAATGGAAACCAGGGCCCAAGTTAAGCCTTAACGCGTTTCTTATCGAGTGAAGAGCAGAGTGGACTGGTTGGTACAGAGAACCGCTCGGTGTACAGACGCACCAGCGTCTGAGATGCTGCTCCAAACCCACTCCGCCGGAGAAACGTGAAGTCGCCCCCCCCCCTGCCCCCCCCCCCCCGCCAACCCCACCCACTTGCCCTGTTCTTTCTTTCACGGAAAAGCTGAAAACAGCCGTTCGAGGACCTGGACGTCTTTGGCCGTGAACAAGTGTGAGATAGCATCTTGGATCGGCCAAGTCACACTCTACCTCCTGGGTGTGGGGACACTTCCTTTGAACTCGTCATTTCTGGGCGAAACCCTAAGGCTCCCTTAGAGAGAGGCCGCCCCTCGCCCCACTCACGCTTCATCTCACTTCCCGGACACACCCGGGTCCCCGCGCACTTCCGAGAGGACCGTTAACACGCGCCATGCGAGTCGCCTTTATCTGCCGTGGCTCCTAAGCGCACCTGCTAATGAAGGTTCCCTGCTCGCCGTCCTTCCTTCCTTCCTTCCTTCCTTCCTTCACGGGCGAATCAATCATCGAAAGCCCCCAGATGGACTGTTTTCATGTATATATATATATGCACTGAGTGGCCAGATGATGATGATCTCTGAACGCATAATAATCTGGCCACTCAGTGTGTGTATGTATATATGTATATATGTGTATATGTGTGTGTGTGTGTGTGTGTGTGTGTGTGTGTATGCCCGGTGCATGAATTTGTGCATGGGTGGGGTCCGGCCAGCCTGGCCAGGGGGAGGGGACATGGGCAGTTGGCCGGCCTGCCTGCTAGTCGAACTCCTGGTCGAGGGGACAATTTGCATATTAGCCTTTTATTCTATAGGATATACACTGAGTGGCCAGATGATTTATGCGTTCAGAGATCATCATCACCTGGCCATTCAGTGTATATATACATATATATATATATATAGACATACATATATACGTGTATATATATATATATATATATATACACACACACACACATATATACATATATATGTGTATATATATATAATATATATATATGTGTATATATATATATACATGTATTGACTTCAGAGGGGAATGGAGAGGGAGAGAGAGAGAGAAACATCCACGGTGAGAGAGAATCATGGATCGGCTGCCTCCTGCACGCACCACACTGGGGATGGAGCCCACAACCGGGAATCGCACTGTGACCTCCTGGTTCCTAGGTCGACGCTCAGCCACGGAGCCACGCCGGCCGGGCTCTCTTTTGCCTTCTCGGTAGATGTTGGCCATTCCCTGTCTCCAACCCAAGCAGACCAGACAAGCAACGTGTCTCCCTGGAAACTCACGTGGATCGGCGAGGCGGGGTCCGGCTGGACGCTCTGGAACACAAGGCAGAAGGGCCTGCGTCAGCACCCCACGGGCTCACGCGCACACCGTGAGGGGGTTGCGGGGGGCTGGGGGGGCCTTGCCTTGAGCAGGGAGTACTGGCAGCCGGCCATCACCAGGCAGAAGAGCAGCGCCCACAGGTCCTGGCAGAAGCCGCGGCTCAGCGTCACGAAGCCCAGCAGCGACACCAGGACGACCAGCGAGACGGCCAGCACGTTCTCCCTGACGTCCTCCGTGCTGCGGGGACAGGGAGGGACAGGGGGGCGCGGTGGGCGTGTCTGCGGGTCCCCAGAGCACCCCGCGTGCTCCGAGCAGACGACCCCGACAGCCGGGCGGTTCTCCCCGCGCCTTCATTGTTATGATTTAACACAATCATACCTTTTTAAAAAACCTTTATTGTTTAAAGTATTACCTAGGTCCCCTTCCCCCCCCCACCCCCACTGACCCCTCCAGCCTGCCCCGGTTCCTTTCTTTCTCTACAAACAAAATTTTAACCCCGATTCCTCTCACTGAAAAGAATGAAGAATAAGCCCATGGGGTCCCCTTGGCCATTAGAGCGGGTTTCGTGGGAGAACTACCTGCTCCTCCCACAACAGCGCAATGCGTTCCAGGTAGAGCCTCGCCGGCTCCTTTAAATGGGGGGGAAGGGGGGGCCCGGCCGGTGTGGCTCAGTGGACAGAGCATCAGCCTGCGGGCCAAAGGGTCCCGGGTTCGATTCCGGTCGAGGGCACGTACCCCGGTTGCAGGCTGCTCCCCGGCCTGGGCCCTGGTTAGGGCACGGGCAGGAGGCAACCAGTCGATGTGTCTCTCTCACATGGACGTTTCTCTCTGTCTCTCCCTCTCCCTTCCACTCTCTCTGAAAGTCAATGGGAAAATATCCTCGGGGGAGGATTAAAAAATATGATAACAAAACTGACGAATGGGGGGGGGGTGTTTACACCCCGCTAAAGCCGAGGTTCATCTCCAGGCTCCCCAGCCAGAACCCGGAGCCCAGTTTCAGGGGCCCGAGAACTCCGGCCGGAGAGCCGACGCTGCGGAGGGTCTGGCCGAGGGGTCCTGAGCCCAGTCTCCTTGTCTGGCCTTCTCGGGGGAATCGGAAATGGAGGGGCCGGGTAGAGAGGTGCGCTCATCCACAGGTGGGGGTTGGGGGGCTGTCGGGGGGTGTACGGAGGACAAATGAGGGAAGGCCGGGGGGTTGATATAAAGGGGCTGAGGGCTGGTCACGGAGCCTCACTCAGAGGGACGGGGAGGCCCTGGGACGGGCAGGGGGGCTGAACGGGAGACAGTGGGGGGATCTCAGTGCCGGAGAAGATTCGGGGTCACCTGAGGGAGTCAGAGGGCACAGGAGGGATGCGCAGAGGCTGGGACTCTGCTTTCCGAGACGGAAGGCATCGGCGGGAGGACCGGAGGCCGGAGGAGCGATGGGAGGGAGGGGAGGCATGGAGTGAGAGAGGCCGGCGTGGGCGGGTCATTCCCGAGGATTCTGAGTGTATTTCTCACCTCGTCAAGTTTGGCTCATGTACTATTGGCCTTTCTCATTAAGTAAGATTTTTTAAAAAATATTTTTTCATTGATTTCAGAGAGGAAGGGAGAGGAGAGAGAAACATCAATGAAGAGAGAGGATCATTGATCGGCTGCCTCCTGCACGCCCCACACTGGGGATCGAGCTCACAACCCGGGCATGTGCCCCGACCGGGAATCGAACCGGTGACCTCCTGGTTCCTAGGTCGACGCTCAACCACTGAGCCCCGCCGGCCGGCCGGGCTCATTCCTCCCATTTTAACTGCTAAGCGACCACGTCCTTCCTTGTCCGGATCGCCCTGCGCCGACAGGTTTGCAGCACGAGCGTGTGCGACCTGAACGTGTTCCCGAGAACCTCAGCGACCGTGTGCCCCCGACAGGCGTGCACCTGCGCCCGGGGGGCCACGCGCCCGTCGTGTCCTCTGCCGCTCGCTCGCCCGCTCGCCTGCAAGCTCGGCCCCTTACCGGTCCAGCAGCGCCAGCAGCGCCAGGCGGTCGTACCAGACCTTGACCCACTTGCCGGGGAAGATGAGGAACTTGTAGAACTGGTCGCGGCTGAACTTCCCTGGGGCTGACGAGCAGGACGAGGCTTCCAGGTCCTGGCTCCGGTGCTGCCGGACCCGGAGAGAAGAGAGAGAGACGGTTCACTGACGTGCGGCTGCCCGAGAGGCACCCCGTCGTGTGAGAGAACAAAACGCAGATGCTCGCCCTGACCGGTGTGGCTCAGTGGATAGAGCGTCGGCCTGCGGACTGAAGGGTCCCAGGTTCGATTCCGGTCAAGGGCATGTACCTTGGTTGCGGGCACATCCCCAGTAGGGGGCGTGCAGGAGGCAGCTGATCGATGTTTCTCTCTCATCGATGTTTCTAACTCTCTATCCCTCTCCCTTCCCCTCTGTAAAAAATCAATAAAATATATTGAAAAATAAATAAATAGAATAAAATTGACCTCTGCCTCGCCGGCTTCCAAAATGTGGCTGCATCGCCGCGTGGGGGTCTCCGGGACGGATCTAGTGACACAGCCTCGGCCCAGGGACGTCACACTCGGGCCAGACCTGCCCCACGCCGCCAGGGATCCCACTGGAAATGGGGCTCAGACGCCTGTCCCCGGGAGGCTCCCGCACAGCAAGGGGGGACGTACCCGGCGGGGGAGGGGGGGGGCGGAGACGTACCCGGGGGGTGGCCGGCTGGGTCCTCTGCGCCACCATCAGCAGCAGCTGCTGCTGGAGCGGGCTCACCGCGGCGTCCCCCGAGGAAGGGTCGGGGCTCCCCGAGCTGGTGCTGGAGGAGCTGACCGGAGCGTCTCTGGGGGGGAAACAGAAGCTGGGTTACCCTCTCTGTTGTAGGGGGTCACGTGTGTCACACACAGCGCGGGGTGCTGGGGACCCCAACGCGGGCAGTGAGGCCGGGAGGATGGAAGTGTGTGTGCAGAGGCACTTCCAGACAATCGCCCGGGCTGTCGGGATGTGTGAGCCCCCAGGACCGTCTAGGGTGACAGCCTTCACGCTCTCTTTTTTAAATATGTTTTTATTTCAGAGAGGAAGGGAGAGGGAGAGAGAAACATCAGTGATGAGAGAGAATCATGGATCGGCTGCCTCCTGTACGCCCCACACTGGGGATGGAGCCTGCAACCCGGGCATGTGACCTTGACCAGAATCGAACCCTGACCTCCAGGTTCCTAGGTCGACGCTCAACCCCTGAGCCACGCCAGCCGGCTCTCTGTCTTCTTTTATTTGTACCTCATATCAGGCTCTTTGCTGCTCATTCTCCCCCATTATAGCTTTAGATCAGGGGTCCTCACAAACTTTTTAAACAGGGGGCCAGCTCACTGTCCCTCAGACCGTCGGAGGGCCGGACTATAGTTTTAAAAAAACTATGAACAAATTCCTATGCACACTGCACATATCTTATTTTGAAGTAAAAAAACAAAACGGCAAAGACACCCGCATGTGGCCCGCGGGCCGTAGTGTGAGGACGCCTGGTGTAGGGCATCTCAATAAAGCAACCCCCTTTTGAAAACTCCGGCCTGTTATTTAGCCTTTTAACAGGGATTCTTGTTTTAAAGTCTGCAAACAGCTCTGCTCTCCTAGGACAGCAACACTCATCTGTGCGTTTGAGATAAAGGAACGGCAGAGGGGGAGCCAGGCAGGGCCGTCAGCACGGGGTCTGGGCGCCACCAAGTGGCCGCCGGGGCAGTGACCACCAGCAGTGAACCCCACTGCGTCCGGGCTTCTTCCCAGGGGGGCAGAGGAGGGGACTCAGAGGACACAAGTCTACCCAGAATCGGCCTCGGACACCTCCCACCCTCACGCCTCCTGCCAGGGTGAAAACGGAGCCTGGAAGCTGTGAGAAAACAAAGTGAGAACTGCAGGGGGAGGCGCTGAGCACAGCCACCGACATGCAGAGGAGAGGGCACGGCATCGAGGCCGCAGGAACGCCCCAACCGCTCATGGTCATCTTTTTCTTTTTTTTTAATATAACTTTTCATTGCTTTCAGAGAGGAAGGGAGAGGGAGAGAGAGACAGAAACATCAATGATGAGAGAGACTCATGGATCTGCTGCCTCCTGCACGCCCCACACTGGGGATGGAGCCCACAACCCGGGCATGTGCCCTGACCGGGAATCGAACCCAGGACCCTTCAGTCAGCAGGCCGCCGCTCTATCCACTGAGCCACACCAGCCAGGTCCAGGGATATAATATTAAAGTGCCTACTGCACTAGTAAAAATGCTGTAGAGGCCAAAACGCTGGAACACCAGTGAGCAGGGAAGACAGAAGGTGCTTAACCACCTTAAAGACCCAGAAAGTGATTCGTGAGCATGCTCCGAAGGGCTCCCACCTGCCCAAGGTCAGAGTCTCTGCTCTCCAAGGTCATAGGGAACTTGAGCCCCTGCCCTGCCAGCTAACCTCAACCCGGGCATGTGCCCTGACGGGGAATCGAACCGTGACCTCCTGGTTCACAGGTTGACACTCAACCGCTGGGCCATGCCAGGGCCGGGCCAGATTTTCTTTTTCTTTCCACAAAACCCACACGTGGACACCGACCAGTGGCCACGCACATCCACAGCCTCGCCTCAGCTACGGTCAGAAGCCGCCACGCGGCCGCTTGCAACCCTGAGCACAGAGCGCACTCACCCGGCGGGAGAGAAACCGTCGTGGCTTGGTGGCTGGTGCTGGGCGGGGCCGTCTTTCTGATGCCCGGACTTTAAGTAGCAGGATCTAATTTCTCCTGTAAAAACACACAACATTTCGGCAAAGAACGTTCCGCAGCGATCTGTATATGACCGTTTCCGCTTATACCGTTTTCAAGTTAGAGGGGACGCGTGTGGAACTGCTGGAATAAAAACTGCGCCCTGGCCCGTGTGGCTCAGGAGGTTGAGCGTCGTCCCGTTACACCAAAAGGTCACAGGTCCAATTCCGGGTCAAGGGCACATGCCCGGGTGGTGGGCTCGGTCCCCAGGAGGAGGCGTGCGGGAGGCAGCCAGATCGATGTTGCTCTCTCACATCAAGGTTTCTCTCCCTCTCCCTTCCTTTCTCTCTAAAATCAATAAACACATCTTTTAAAAAAAATTGGCAATCTAGGTCCATTCCTTGCATTTCTCCATGGAATGTGGAAGTTAATCCATCTCGTTGTACTTCTCTGATGATGATGCTTAGACAGACTTGACTCCAGTTCCTTATCACTTGCTTTGGATTCATTTGTACCATCTCTTAATCCACTTCTATATATCCTCATCGTGCGTTTTTTGTATGTTCTCTCCGTGTGATAGTATGTTCTGTGCACGCTGGAACTCGGTGTTTTTTTGGATCATGTGCAAAAAGAGGCTCATTGAGCGTGTGGCTTTGACTGGCGGGCCACGCGGGACGTCCCTAACCTTTGTGTCTGCAGCTGTGCAGGGCCACTGCCTGCCCGGTGACGAGAAGCAAGAGGCGCAATTAATGTGCCGTTCGGTGAGTTTGCTAAAGAGGGTCAGGGTATCGGGGTGTGCAAACCAGCTCGCTTTGTAAGGGGTCTCTCCCCAGAAGAGGTTTCGGGGTTCCCTCTCCCGGTGACGCGGGAGTATGATTAACTTTGTCGGGAGCAGCTGGAGTGCAGACGTGCGGGGTCCTCCCACCAAGAGGAACGCTCGCCCCCCAGGCCCTTCTCAGAGGCCAAGCACCTTGAACTGTAAACCGCTGCTCCGGAGATCAGGCACTGTGAGTTATGATGATGATGATGATTTTTATTTTATTTTTCAGAGAGGAAGGGAGAGACTGGGAATCAAACCGTGACCTCCTGGTTCATTGGTCGACGCTCTACCACTGAGCCACGCCGGCCGGGTTATCTATTATTCAAACCAGGATCCTTATGAGAGTCAATTACAAGCATTAATTGATCTACAGGAGACCTAAGGCAGGGCCCATCCTTGAAAAAACTGGAGCTACAGAACTTTGAACTTGTCACCCAGTGACCCTCCCTTCCTCCCTCCCTCCCTCCTTCCCTCCCTTTTCCCTTCCTTCCTTCCTTCCTTCCTTCCATCTTCCCTTCCTTCCTCCCTCCCTTCCTTCCTCTCTCACTCTCCCCCTCCCTCCCTCCCTCTCCCTCCCTCCTTCCTTCCTTCCTTCCTTCCTTCCTTCCTTCCTTCCTTCCTTCCATCTTCCCTCCCTCCCTCCCTTCCTCCCTCTCTCCTCTCCTCTCCTCTCCTCTCCTCTCCTCTCCTCTCCTTCCTTCCTTTCTCCCATTTTAAATTTTCTTCATAAAAAGGCACCAAAATATATCAAGGTCATATTTCCAACATATATCCATATGAATTGACTAGGTCCTGGCCATTGCCTTCCTGGAGTTTACCGCTGTGAGGGGGGAAATGCCCTTAATCGCATGATTATCAGTCGATGAAGAATTACAAGCTGTAAGAGGACCCAAGGAAGATGAGAAGAGGGTGTTCGGGGAACACAGCAGGACCCGACCAGGTCTGGGGCGTTCGGGAAGGTTTGCCTGGGGAACTCTCTTTGGACGTGAGAGCTGAAGGGTGAACAGAGCCTTGTGGGCGCGGGGACACGGCGAGTGCAGAGGCCCCGGGGCGGGAGGGCGTGCGCCCTGTTCCAAGAACCTTCTATGCGAACCATCGAGTGCTCAGGCCAAGGGACCAGGTAGGATCCCACAGAAGCCGCCCGCCTGCCCCTCCCTCCTCACGGGGGACGCGCTCCGCTCCGAAGGCTCACCGTGTCCGTCGATGAAGACGTGCATGGCGTCCATGGAGATCTCCTCCTGCGCGGACGTTTCGGGCCCGCTGATGACTTGCAAGACAGAGCTGTCTTGCTGGGACGTGACCCTGTAGATGATCTGTCTCTGTCTGTTGCCCTGGAAACTTCACACACACAAACAAGGTTCAAACACTGGTAGGATCGGGGCGCCGCCGCCTCCTCGGCAAACCCAGGGAGCCAGGCTGCCTCTCCCGGGCCCCGGGGCGAAGCCAGGCAAGCCCGCTGTCCTTACAGGGCCGCGACCTTGGCAGGCTCCGTGCGCGCGGGGCTGGGGCTCGCGTGCTCCTGACTTTGCGCGTCCGGTTTCCCGTGCTTGGCGTTGCGGCCACGTTCCAGGATCTCGTTCTTCCTCTCCTGGGAGCCGTTATCTGCAAAGCATGGCTTTACGGGTTCATGCGAGATAGAACCGGGAAATGAACGCGAAAGCATTGGGAAAGGAGTTTGCCCAAACCGAAACAAGGGTAGAGAGGACCTCTGAATGGCTCCTGTGAATTCAGAGCGCGTTTAAATACGTTTTTTGGGCCCTGGCTGGTGTGGCTCAGTGGATAGAGCGCCGGCCTGCGGACTGAAGGGTCCCGGGTTCGATTCCGGTCAAGGGCATGTACCTTGGTTGCGGGCCCATCCCTGGTGGGGAGTGTGCAGGAGGCAGCTGATCGATGTTTCTCTCTCACTGATGTTTCTAACTCTCTATCCCTCTCCCTTCCTCTCTGTAAAAAAATCAATAAAACATATAACAAAAGAAATAAAAATAAAAAAGAAATCTTTCATAAATACATTTTTGGGCCCTGGCCGGTTTGGCTCAGTGGATAGAGCGTCGGCCTGTGGACTGAAGGGTCCCAGGTTCGATTCCGGTCAAGGGCATGTACCTTGGTTGCGGGCACATCCCCAGTGGGGAGTGTGCAGGAGGCAGCTGAATCGATATTTCTAACTCTCTATCCCTCTCCCTTCCTCTCTGTAAAAAAATCAATAAAAAATATATTTAAAAAAATACATTTTTGGTTGACTAGGTAAATACCTAAACATATTTGAGAACAGCAGTGCGTACGTGTTGGAGGCATTAGACATCGCCAAGCACATCGACTTCCCGTGCGGACGCAGGGACGCCCTAGACATCGCTCCAGGGACCCCGGCTTCCCCGGCTGAGCATCACCCGCTCCGGTCCGTCAGGCACAAGTGGACAGCATCGGACGCCGCACGCCACCCAAACCAGCCTGGCCATTCTGGAGCGAGGCCCCATTCCCCCTTGGAAAAACGCATCCATCTCTCCTCCTCACTCCTTCTCCAAACCGAAGCTTTGAAGCTACCGGGGACTTGGTCCCTTCGTGAGGCAGGTGCCGGTGAGGAGCAGCCGCTCTGGGCCGGCACCTCCAGCAAAGACCAGTGCCCGGTGGTGGCCCCACCGCGTGCAACACCAAATCACAGAGGCGGGCCGCACGGAGAGACCCCGCCGCCTTCCCCGGATCGCCCGGGGGGTGGCCCGGGGTGACTCACCTCCAGGGAGCCCGCCGTCCCTGCCCGGCTCGGCAGGGCCACGCCTCCGGCCGGGCGCCCCCACCTTGGCGGTGCCGATGGATTCCAACCGGGCGACAAACTCCAGGAAGTTGGACTCGTTGGGAGTCTGCCCTTCCTTCGCCTCCAGGTCGGACTTGGACGTGGGCATTGCTCGCTCCTTCTCGTGACCGCCGTCCGCGGGGCTCCTGCTCAGGAGGACCTCGGTGCCGCTGTCCACGCTCAGCACCCGGGCGTGCCGCTTCTCCTGGCCGCTCTGACACGACGACGGGTCGAGGCTGGCCTGGCCGGCCCTTCCCCGCGCACCCTCGGGGGCCACGGCGGGTGGGCGCGGGGGCGCCGCGTCCCAGGGGGGTCCCGGAGGAGGACGGCGGGCCTCGGTGGCGCTTCCCTGGTCCCCAGACTCACGGCCAGCGCGCTGGGCAGCGGGGGCCTCCGCCACCCATCTCTCGGGCGCCCCCTGGTCCCCGCCTTCGGGACACACGACGGCTCCTCCCCCGTCCTCGGGCAGCTCGAGGGTGATGACGGGGATTCTCTGCTCCAGGCGTGGGGGGCCGGCCGCCCCTGGGGTGGCCGGCTGGGCTCCGGACGGCAGGCCGGTCCCCTCGGGGCCGACCACCTGCAGGTGGAGCGGGCTCTCCAGGTCCGTCGCGGAGCCCCGGGCGCTGCTCATGGTGATGACGATCTTAATGGGCTCGTGCAGACTCGGCGGGTCTCCGGGCTGAGAGGTGTCCATCAGGGTCACGGCCACCTCGCCCTCGGAGACGTCCCCTCGCAGGTTCGAGGGCGGGTCCGCCTGGCGGGAGGGGTCCTCCGGCGGGTGCCCGGGGTGGGGGGTGCCGGTGTGACACTGCGGCCAGCTGCGGCTCAGGCTCTCCTGGGGTGACCGGCTCGGCAGCCGCTCCCCGGCGGAGCCCGGGGCATCATTCCCGGGCTCGGGGGTCCGGACGGAATCCTCGCTCCCCGACGGCTGGAAAGAGACGCCCGTTCCCAGCAGGTCCGAGTGGGAGGCGGACAGGTGCGGCCGCTTCCTCGGCGGGCCCTTCTCCTCCAGGCCGCCCTCCGACCGGTGGCGGAGAGGGGGCTGCCCCCTGCCCCCTCCGCCCCTCCCTCTGTCGTCCTCTCCTGCCACGGCTGGCTTTGCCGGGCCGGCCGGCAGGGTCCCGGCTCCCGGCACGGAGGCTCCGGAAGGAGGGGAGCTGTCCGTTTGGACGCCAGGTGGGGCGGGTGCCGCCGGTGCCACAGGTTGGTCTTCTGCCAGAATGACACCTGCCATCAACAACAACAGCAACTTTATTAGCACCGGAAACGCATGGAGCACGGCCCAGGCCAAGACCTCATAATAACAAAGCTGAAAACAGCACCAGCGCCAAAGCGAATGGATGCTTCTTTGAAAAATGTCACTTTTGAGCCCTGACCGGTTTGGCTCCGTGGATAGAGCGTCGGCCTGCAGACTGGAGGGTCCCAGGTTCGATTCCGGTCAAGGGCATGTACCTTGGTTGCGGGCACATCCCCAGTGGGGAGGTGTGCAGGAGGCAGCTGATTGAAGTTTCTCTCTCATCGATGTTTCTAACTCTCTCTCCCTCTCCCTTCCTCTCTGTAAGGAATCAATAAAATATGCTTCTTTTTTTTAAATGAAGAGTAAAAGAAATAAAACTATAACTATGCAGTCTTAGGCAGAGCTCGCATTTTCAACGACTTCACTGGGATTCTCTTTCGCGACATTATTTTTCCCTTCGCGGAGGGTCAGGCGGTGAGGAAACATTAAATGGTGACCAGACAACTCTACCTTTGAGGTCTTCCGCTGTCTCCTGTGCAGGCAGCTCCTGAATAAACGAGAGAAGGAAAGTCAATACGTGGCTCAGCTCTCCGCCCACTTCCCGGCCGTCCGCGGCCACTGCCCTGCTCAGTGACGTGCGGGGAAGAGACGGTCCCGTCGCCACGCCGCTTACGCTTCCAATAAGATGGGCAGCAGAAAAAAATGCAAAACCATCGGCATGGAGACATCTGCCCAAGACTGCTGCCATCTACGATAAAGGGGAGTTCTCCTAGGAACGGCCCTTCCGCCATCCCGGGGCTGTAAACCAGCAGGGAGGAGGTGCGCGCAGGAATGTAGCATAGGCCCTGGCCGGTGTGGCTCAGTGGATAGAGCGACAGCCTGCGGACTGAAGGGTCCCTGGTTCCATTCCCGGTCAGGGCACGTGCCCGGGGTTGCGGGCTCGGTCCCCAGTGTGGGGTGTGCAGGAGGCAGCCGATCATGATTCTCTCTCGTCGTTGATGTTTCTATCTCTCACTCCCTCTCCCTACCTCTCTGAAATCAATAAAAATAAAAAAATAATTTTAAAAATTCGAGTTTTCGTAAAAAAAAAAAAAAAGAATATAGCATACAGAGAAGAAATAATTTCCTACTTTATACTATAGTGACTACAGCCCAATAAAATTAATCTAGAAAAGGGGTGATTTATGCCTGGCCAGTGTGGCTCAGTGGTTGAGCATTGACCTATGAACCAGGAGGTCACTGGTTCAATTCCCGGTCGGGACACATGCCTGAGTTGCAGGCTCGATCCCAAGTAAGGGCTGTGCAGGGGGCAGCCAATCAATGATCCTCTCTCGTCATTGATGTTTATCTCTCTCTCTCTCCTAAAATCAATAAAAACATACTTTTTTTTAAAAGGGGTGATTTATTGACCTTCTAACAGACAGGGGTGGATTAAGGTGGAGAGGTGGAGCCCTGGCCGGTTTGGCTCGGTGGATAGAGCGTCAGCCTGCGGACTGAAGGGTCCCAGGTTCGATTCCGCTCAAGGGCACAGGCCCGGATTACAGGCTCGATCCCCAGTAGGGGGCGTGCAGGAGGCAGCCAGTCAATGATTCTCTCTCCTCATTGATGTTTCTCTCTCTCTCTCCCTCTCCCTTCCTCCCTGAAATCAGTAAAAATATATTATAAAAAAAGAAAAAAAAAGGAGGAGAGGCGGAGCGGACTCCAGGAGAAGGCAGGGAAGGTCTGCCATGGATCCTTCCATCCAGAGTGGCCGGCCGGGCAGGTGGCTGTTTGCAACACACGACCGGGTGTCTCTCCTTTGGTCCAGGCACGGCCCCAGGCCGCCTCCTCGCTCCGAGACGTGCTGTTCCACAGGCACAGGGGCCAGAATGGACAGCGAGGTGCACGCAAGCTCAGTCCCAGTGCACACGCCCCGTCCAGCTGGGCCCCGCACCCCGGCACCGGGGAAGGGCCGCGGGACGCCGACACTCACCGGCCGCCCGGAGGAGCGGTGGGAGCTGGAGTTCCGCCCTTGGGAGCCGCGGCGCAGGGGGGGCGTGCAGCCGCTCCGATCGGCCTCTCCCTTCTTGCCATCGCCGGCCAGCTGGTTGTTGCTAATCCGACAGCAGAGACACAAGAGCAGGGAAGTTAGCCAGCAGAACCGGGACACGCTCGGTACTGGTCCCCAGACCACTTTTCCCCCGAGACTCCATTCCGTCATCATCATTGTATGCAAATTAAGTTTTTAAGACAGAGTAATAGACATGACTTTAAAATAAGACGTGTGCCCGGCCGGCGTGGCTCAGCGGGTGAGCGTCGACCTCTGAACCAGGAGGTCACGGTTCCATTCCCGGTCAGGGCACAGGCCTGGGTTGCGGGCTCCATCCCCAGTGTGGGGCGTGCAGGAGGCAGCCGATCCAGGATTCTCTCTCATCACTGATGTTTCTAGCTCTCTCTCCCTCCCTTCCTTTCTGAAATCAATAAATATTTTAATCCAAATGAAAACATGTAAAGGATGAGCCGACGCGTGAGTCAGCCGTGCTACCTCGGGGTTTTGTGGCTCGGCGTGTGCTCGCTGCTGGTCTCCCTGTGCTTGCTGGGCCTCTCTTTCTTTCTGGAGGGCCTCCGCTGAATGGCTTCTCCTTTATCGAACATGAGGTGGAGGCGATAGCTGACCAGTTTGATTATTGCGAAGAACAGAGTCACTGAACTGCAGTAAAGAAATACAGCGATGGCGCTGGGAGGAAGAGCCTACGGAGAGAAGAAAGGAGAAGGTCACGTGCTTATAGGACCACCTTTCTTTTGAACCTGAAGGCATTTCTGGGCTATTTATGGAGCATACATGGGACAAGGTGTCCAATGACCTTTCTTATCCCTTTTCCATCTGCAATCCCTGAGGACAAAGAGCTGCTACCCTTTCGTCTTTTTTTTTTTTAATAATATATTTTATTGATTTTTTTACATAGAGGAAGGGAGAGGGAGAGAGAGTTAGAAACATCGATGAGAGAGAAACATCAATCAGCTGCCTCCTGCACACCCCCCACTGGGGATGTGCCCGCAACCAAGGCACATGCCCTTGACCGGAATCGAACCTGGGACCCTTGAGTCCGCAGGCCGACGCTCTATTCACTGAGCCAAACCGGTTAGGGCTCGTCTTTTTTTTTTTTTTTTTAATATACTTTATTGATCTCAGAGAGGAAGGGAGAGGGAGAGAGATAGAAACATCAGTGATGAGAGAAAACCATTGATCGGCTGCCTCAGCCCCCTACTGGGGATCAAGCCCGCAACCTGGGCACGTGACCTTGACCAGAATCGAACCTGGGACCCTTCAGTCCACAGGCTGACACTCTATCCACTGAGCCAAACCGGCCAGGGCCCCCCGCCTTTCGTCTTTTTAGAAAGTCTTTCTTGTTCCTCAGGTTCTGACACAGTCCATGCTGCATTGAAATCAATAAAAATATTTTTAATATATAAAAAAAACTGAGCAATGTTGCACTGTGCGTATGTTCCGCATCTTGCTTATCCATTCATCGGTCAATAGACATTTGGGTTGATTCCACAAGACCCTGCTTTCAATTTTTTTAAATATATAATCTGATGTAAAACTGCTGAGTCCCATGGTAACTCTGTTTACTTTTTTAAAAATTTATTTCTATTGATTTCAGAGAGGAAGGGAGAGGGAGAACGAGAGAGAAACATCCACGATGAGAGAGAATCACGGATCCGCTGCCTCCTGCGCGCCCCACACCGGGGATGGAGCCCGCAACCCGGGCCTGTGCCCCGACCGGGAATCGAACCCTGACCTCCTGGTTCCTGGGTCGATGCTCACCCACTGAGCCACGCCGGCCGGGCCTGTTTAATTTTTGGAGGACCCGCCGTACTGTTTTCCACGTGACTGCACCACTTTACCCCACTTCAGGCTCATTAATAACTGATGGTATGCCTCTCCACCTCCTGAGCAGCCTGGAGCCATCAGCACTGGCTCCCCGAGGACTGGCTATAAATAGCACGGTGCCCCAGTGAGAAGAAACCGCTTCCGCGGGGGACCAGAGAGGGGTACCCTACTTCAAACTGACAAATAAAAGGGCTGTGGGCGGCCCGGGTCTTCGGGGGCCGGGGGAGGCGGGGCAGGGAGCAGCCTGCAGCCTCTTCCCGCAAACCCCACTGCTTCAGGCGGGGAGGGCAGGAGGCAGGAAGTTCAGACAGCCAAGTGAATGACTGAGAAGCTGCAACGGACTCGACACGGTTAGCATCGGCAGCAGCTCGTATGGCGAATTGTATTGAATGTATCAATAATTAGAAATATAAAAAAAAATCCAAATAAATAAGTTCGTATGAAAAGAAACTCCAGTTTTTCATTCTACTGCCGCGCTTTGTAAAATCTGGGGTATTTAAAAAATTAAATCCCGAGTAGAATAAAGGAACCGAGAAAAAAGCAAGCGAGTGCAAAGGGTTAAATATATAATTTTTTTTTTTTAAATTGATGTCAGAGAGGAAGGGAGAGGGAGAGAGAGAGAGAGATAGGAACATCCGCGATGAGAGGGAATCGCGGACCGGCTGCCCCCTGCATGCCCCACGCTGGGGATCGAGCCCGCAACCCGGGCATGTGCCCTTGACCGGGAATCGAACCTGGGACCCTTCAGTCCGCAGGCTGTCGCTCTACCCATTGAGCCACACCGGCGAGGGCGCCAAGGCCTTTCGTAGGAAGAAGATGAGCACCAACGCTAGGGCTGACCAGGACGCGAGGTGCCCTTTGAGGATCAGCAGCATGGCCAGCAGGAAGCAAAGGAACCACACTCCTGGGGGCCGGTCCGGCTGCCCCCGCTCAGAGGCCCCCAGGCGATGGGGTTAAGTGGGGGCTGATGTCCAGTCCCCAAGTCCGAGCCAGGAAGAGTGCCTTTGGGGGAAGGCCACCTGCCCATCACTCACCATACTTCATGCAAAGGCACCTTGCTTGTTGGAAGTGGGAGCGGAAGGAGGGGTGGCCAGAATATACAAAACCCAGCCTGACCAGCGTGGCTGATCCATGATTCTCTCTCATCATGGATGTTTCTATCTCTCTCTCCCTCCTCTCCCTTCCTCTCTGAAATCAATGAAAATATATATTTTTAAACAAAACTGAAGAAGTGAAGTGACTCACACAAGGTCACACAATGTGTAAGCACTAGCCCGGCGCCGTCTGAACTCACTCGGGGTCAGAGCCACGGCCAAGGGGTTCCTGCCTTAAACCTCCACGGGGACCTTAGTTATCTCAAACGGGTTAAGTGCAGAACGCACACGTGTAATAAATCAAAGCTGAACGGTCTCTGATGACAAATGCATCGTTCAGTCTGTGCAAAGGAACACGAGGCTGATAATAAAATCAAAGGGTCCAAATTGGCTTACTGTTGGGGGGGGGGTGTATTTTTGCTGTTGTTTGTTTTTAAAAATATATATCTTATTGATTTTTTACAGAGAGGAAGGGAGAGAGACAGAGAGTTAGAAACATCGATGAGAGAGAAACATCCATCAGCTGCCTCCTGCACACCTCCCACTGGGGATGTGCCCACAACCAAGGTACATGCCCTTGACCGGAATCAAACCTGGGACCCTTCAGTCCGAAGGCCGATGCTCTATCCACTGAGCTAAACCGGTTTCGGCTGTTTTGTGTGAGTGTTTTTTTAAATATGGAACGCTTCACGAATTTGCCTGTCATCCTTGCACAGGGGCCATGCTAATCTTCTCTGGATCGTTCCAATTTTAGTGTATGTGCTGCCGAAGCGAGCTGGGGTGTGTGTTTTTGAGCATTTCTCATACATATAGAGTTTACAAACACGAATAAATAACTTTCCACAGTATCAACCAAAGCTAAGTCAACCCTAGGGCACAGAGCTAAGTAGTAATACGTACATAGTCCAAGTGCCCATTTCAGTAAAAAGTGAATTCTCCCTACAGTGGACTGCCTGGAGCAAGCACATTCAAGCTAACATTGTGCAACACCAGAAAGGTTCCAGGCCCCGCAAATCACAGAATTTTGAGTAAGCCCCGGCTGTCAGCAAGCAGCAGGTATCCTTTTTGGCCCATGTTCTTGTAAATTGAACAAACCGAAAAAGATGTTAACAGCCCTCGCCGGTTTGGCTCAGTGGATAGAGCAGATGGACCAGCGTTTGATTCCGGTCAAGGGCACATACCTCACTTGCAGGCTCCTCCCCGGCCCGGGCCCTGGTCAGGGCACGTGCAGGAGGCAACCCATCGATGTGTTTCTCTCACATCGATGTTTCTCTCTGTCTTTCCCTCTCTCTTCCTCCACTCCCTCTAAAAATCAATGGAAAAATATCCTCGGGCAAGGATTAACAACAACAATAAGAAGAGTGTGGCCCTAGATAGGCCAATTATCAGGTCAAACAGCTCGTGAGTCGCCAAACAGAAATTTAAACCAGGTCTGCGTGCAATTCCAGGTCAAGCCAGACAGATAGAGATGGCTTTGCGAGGGGTATCTCATTTAAGCCCCCAAATAACACTGAACATCTGGTAGTATTATCTTTCTCGTTTTACAGATCAGAAACTGAAAAAAAAAAAAACAGACAGGGCAAGTAACCCCCAAGGTCACAGGACTCGTGGGAGGTGGACCCACAATTTAACCTAGCAGCTGGACTTCCGAGCCAGAATGCCGGCCCTGTGGATACACCCCTGTCAACAGAGGAAGCAAGAGCCCCATCAGTGAGAACCTCGGCACGGACGCCGAACTGGGAATCCCTCAGCCATGCAGACTCATCGACGATTTTTTTTTCTCTCTCTTTTTTTCCTGTGGAGATCACGGCCACATTATGTTTTCGGAATAAAACCTCTCAAGAGACACGTCAGAACTAGATTCCGGGCACGTAAAGGTTAATGAGACGTGGGGCTTTTCAAACGGACCACTGCTTCCCAGCAGGTGGGCTCAATTCGCCTCCGAAGGTCATCCAGGTCACTCGGGTTGTGGTAGCCCCACTAAACCCTCCAGCCCCACTATGTGCCGGGACACGTTGCTCAGCATCCACAACATCAGACGTCCCGTGTTCGCAGACTTCTCACGCTCCGTGGTGATACACGTTGAGCAGCTCAGACGTGAGCCTGCCTCCTCAGAGCAAAACGGGAAGGGAGGGCCGCGGGAGGAAGCCAGCGGCTCGGTGGGTCTGAACATTGCATTCTGCCGTTGGGGCTGCCGGGCAAAATATTTACACCCGACACTGCCCCCACGCCAACCGGCCAAGAGCCCAGGGCTGTCCACCTAGGACTGTCCACAGGTCCCCCCCACGCCCCAGCACCAAGCAGCGGCTGACTCATCCTAACAACCAGCATCCATCCGTCAGGACTGCCGTGCACCCCAAGTCCTTTCCGCCTCTTTTTCTGCCAGTGAGTCCCGCCCTCCCCCCCCCCCCATTTCCCTCCCAAATGCCTGAGGACCTTCCCCATCCCACCTCCTGAGGATGAGGGCCAGCCCTGTCCATCAGGGGGAAGACCCACCAGCTTGGGTAGCTTTTTCCCTCATCCTGTCTCCCCTCCATCCAGTCTCCCCTCCAACCCTTCTCCCCTCCATCCAGTCTCCCCTCCATCCCGTCCCCCCTCCATCCCGTCTCCCCCGCCTAGGGCCGCCCCACTCACCAGGTGCAGGGCCAGGGGCAACAGCAGCAGGAACAGCCACAGGTACAGGTGGCAGCTGTTGGTGAACTTGCTGTGCTCGGGGTCGTGGTACCAGCCCCCCGTGAGCGCGGCCCACACGCCCTGGCGGAGCAGCTGCAGCACCTGGGACCCCATGCCTGCTGCCCGGGGGGGGGGGGGGTGCCCCCCGCTGCCTGCGGCTCCCAGGCCCAGGGCGCGCGCTCAGCTCTAACACCAGGGCCACCGGGCCGCGCCCCCGCCGTCTCCGCAGCCCCCTCCGCCTCCCCGCGCCCCACCGCGGAAGCCCGAGCCGCCTTCCCGCCCAGACCCGCAGACTGCGGCGCCTGAGCCCGCGGCTGCCTCCGGGCAGGGGAGCGCCATGGCCGCGGGAGGAAGGATTTTCCCATGATGCTCCGCGCGGCGGCGGGGAGGATGCGCCAGAGGCTCCGCCCAGCGCCCGCCCCATCCGCGCACAGCCCTTCCCGGGGTGAGGAGGATGGTGAGCCCCTCTAGCCTCTCCGGCCTCCCCTGCCCCTTTTTTGCCCCCTCCTCCTATGGGGAGAAAAGGACATATGTAATACTTTTGGCAAGAAAGATTTTATTTTATTTTTTTAAATATATTTTATTGATTTTTTACAGAGAGGAAGGGAGAGGTATAGAGAGTTAGAAACATCGATGAGAGAGAAACATCGATCAGCTGCCTCCTGCACACTCCCTACTGGGGATGTGCCCGCCACCAAGGTCCATGCCCTTGACCAGAATCGAACCTGGGACCCCCTCAGTCCGCAGGCCGACGCTCTATCCACTGAGCCAAACCAGTTAGGGCAGCAAGAAAGATTTTAAATAAATAAATAAATAGATAAATAAACAGATACATACATACATACATACATACATACATAAATCTCTGCCCCAGGCGGTTTGCTCAGTAGATGGAGCGTCAGCCTGCAGACCTAAAGGTCCTGGGTTCGATTCCGGCCAAGGGCACATACCTTGGTCATAGGCTCCTCCCCAGCCTGAGCCCTGGCCCGGGTGCGTGCAGGAGGCAACCAGTCCATGTGTTTCTCTCCCATCGATATTTCTCTCTGTCTTTCCCTCTCTCTTCCACTCTATCAAAAAAAAAAAATATATCAATGGAAAAATATCCTCGGGTGAGGATTTTAAACAATAATAAAGTTTTGTTATTTAAGGAAAAAAGAAGCCAATATGTCCTCGTGCATGAGACACAAACGAGGGTGTGCTCTTTGCCTTTTTCTTTTTTTGCTGCCGACACCAACGTTTTTATGTAACGCAGATCCTGTCACAGGTCACTCAGTGTAACTCCCTCCGCTGAGCGCTGCCTTCTGCTCAGCTACGTTCTCCTTAATGTACCACTCGCCGGCCGCCCGGCTAGCTAAGCTCTACCTGCGCCTTTGACACTGACCTTTTCTCCTTCCTGACCTTTCCTCCTCCTCCTCTGCCTCCTCCGCCCCCTCCTCCTCCTCCCTATTATCCAACTTGGCAGGTAAAGCAGATAATCACATTCCTGGGATAATTCCGGGGGCCTCCGTTAATCTACTTGTCTTTTTAAAAAATATATATTTTGTATTGATTTCAGAGAGGAAGGGAGAGGGAGAGAGAACCATCAATGATGAGAGAGAACCATGGATCGGTTGCCTCCTGCACGCCCTACACTGGGGACCGAACCCACAATCCAGGCCTGTGCCCTGACCGGGAATGGAACCGTGATCACCTGGTTCACAGGTCGATGCTCAACCACGGAGCCACACCGGCCGTGCTCAAGGGCACCGCTTTGCGAGAGCAACGTGTTACTGAGATCATGTGGACGGATACACGACTGACCCCCACTAAGGCCGCTATGGAAACTCTTAAATGTCTAGCGGGTGGGTGCAGAAATCGACTTGTCTTGTGGTGCCCAAGACAAGCCTCATGGAAGTTCCTTTGCTTAGTAATCCTGCCACCTGCCAATCTAGAGCCGACTGCCTCTTTCTTGGGTCCCTCCTGCCCTCTGTGTTTGGGGAGTAGTTTCAAATCTCTCTCTCTCTCTCTCTCTCTCTCTCTCTCTCTCTCTCTCTCTTTCTTTCTAAAAATCAATAACAACATATCCTTCGGGGGGAAAAAATAAGCAAAAGCAGAGTGGTCTTGCCCTGGCTGGTTTGGCTCAGTGGTTAGAGCGCCAGCCTGTGGACTGAAGGGTTCGGGGTTCAATTCCGGCCAAGGGCACATACCTGAGTTTCGGGCTCGATCCCCAGTAGGGGGCCTGCAGGAGGCAGCCGAACAATGATTCTCTCCCATCATTGGTGTTTCCATCTCTCTCTCCCTCTCCCTTCCTCTCTGAAATCAATTTTTTTAAAAAATTTTTTTATTTTTTAAAATGTATTTTATTGATTTTTCTACAGAGAGGAAGGGAGAAGGAGAGAGAGTCAGAAACATCAATGAGAGAGAAACATCGATCAGCCGCCTCCTGCACACCCCGCACTGGGGATGTGCCCGCAACCAAGGTACATATCCTTGACCGAACTCGAACCTGGGACCCTTGAGTCCGCAGGCCGACGCTCCATCCACTGAGCCAAACCGGCCAGGGCAAGCAAAAAAAAATTAAAGCAGAGTGGTCTTTACTCTATTGTACCACTGGGTGGCACCAGCACACTGCTCCTAATGCAGTAAAAGGCAGTCCATTGGCTGGTCTTACAAAGCAGGAAAAGGCTTTGCACAAAGGGTGAATTCAGGACCCCAGAAAGCTCGACCCCCAAAGACAGCTCCCCTTTCCCCGATTACACTGCTCATGTCTTGTGAAGGTCAGTGTGAATTGTGTGTGTGTGTGTTGCCGGCGACTGTTCTTGCTTATTCTTTAAATTACTTTCTCTAAACCTTCTTTACAAATGAGTGTCCCTGGAGAACAGATTAGAAATAATGGAACCCAAGGTAGGTTCTAAATTATAATAAAAGAGCTTTTACCCCATGTCCCCACCCCCAAAATAAGGAACAAAAAAGGACCCTCAGGCAATCACATCTGCAGTCACAGAGTGAGGGCCTTGGTAAACTCACTCGCCCACAAAAAAAAAAACACAGAAAATACAGGCAAAGCAACCGAAATCAATCACTTCAGAATCCTGGAAATGAACCACAGCCAAGGGCTGACCTACAAATCCTAATTATGGTACAACACACTGTGGGTACAACGTGGCTGTGAAAAACAATGAGGCCCGGCTGGTGTGGCTCAGTGGTTGAGCATCAGCCTATGGGCCAGGGGGTCACGGTTCGATTCCCGGTCAGGGGTTGCAGGCTCCATCCCCAGTAGGGGGCAAGCAGGAGGCAGCTGATCAATGATTCTCTCTCACCGTGTAGTCTCTCTCTCTCTCTCCCTCTCTTTCCTCTCTGAAATCAATAAGAATATATTCTTGCCCTAACCAGTTTGGCTCAGTGGATAGAGCGTCGGCCTGCAGACTGAATGGTCCCAGGTTCAATTCCGGTCAAGGGCATGTACCTTGGTTGTGGGCACATCCCCAGTGGGGAGTGTGCAGGAGGCAGCTGATCGATGTTTCTCTCTCATCGATGTTTCTGACTCTCTATCCCTCTCCCTTCCTCTCTGTAAAAAATCAATAAAATATATTTTTAAAAAAGAATATATTCTTAAAACACACACACACACTCACACTCTCTCTCTCACACACACACACACACACACACACACACACTCACATACAATCACACACTCACACACACACACACTCTCTCTCTCTCTCTCTCACTCACACACACACACACACACACACACACACACACTCACACTGGAAAGTTGAAACAAGACCACAGGGTTACAGGAAAGGTCCGTGGTGTAAGTTCGACTTCCGCTGTGTGTTCCAGTCTAGTTTAGGGACGTTCCATGCCCCGAATAGAGCTGGCGTGCAGGGAACCCTGGCTTCCATGGGGATTAAACAGCATTACAGAGTACATCTGTTCAGAGAAAAAGTCGACGGGGACCCAGGAGTCCAAGAATTGGACAGTGTGGTCAGGAACATCCATTTACTGTATGTTTTCTCGTGGAACCAGCGAGCTCCTGGCACTGAATGAACAGTAAACATAGCCGGTTTATTCACTATCATCTCAGGAGGGTGACCTGCTCTATTGTTTAATCGTCTCTGTCTTTTTAAAAAAATATATTTTTATTGATTTCAGAAAGGAAGGGAGAGAGAGATAAGAGAGAAACATCCATGATGGTAATCATGGATCGGCTGCCTCCCGCACGCCCCCTACTGGGGATTGAGCCTGAAACCGGGGCATGTGCCCTTGACTGGACTCAAACCCTGGACCCTTCAGACCACAGGCCAACGCTCTATCCCCTGAGCCACACCAGCCAGGCCTAATCATCTCTGTCTTGTGTCCTCTGTTCAATATGTCTAGCAGGGTCTGAAGAATGAGGCATTGGATTTGAAAAGAGTCCAGCCAATGACAGATAAAAACCGAATGGGATTAGGACGAAATGTACCAAAATGGCAACCCCGCGTGGAAGAGCAACCTTCCTATCTCGGGTCCAAGGTCGCGGCTCTGCGGCTTTACTTCAGGAGGCCTATCTTCGAGGGAGTAAACAGGACCTTGGCCTTCTCGGAGCGCTCAGATATTTACATTGTTATATTATTCCCTGAAGCAGCTCATTGTCCCTGCGAGCAGCCCTGGCCGTCATCGGTAACGGGAAACGTGGACAGGCAAAAAAAACTCCAGTCTTGTCCACCGATTAAAGTTACAGAAGTCCCGAAACTCACGATTACGCCGTCCAGCGCGGAAAGCCAGCGGGAACTCTGCAGATAAACAGCAACCTGACACACGGACTGGATTCAAAGCTGCCACACGTACAGTCCGTGCCGCGAAGTGTGAACTTAGTGTTGCTGTGTCGTTAATCGTTGTTATTCGTCACTTCACCCACATCTTTATATTTTAAAATATATTTTTTATTGATCTCAGAGCGGGAGGGAGGAGAAAGAGAGAGAGAGAGAGAGAGAGAACATCAATGATGAGAGAGAATCATGGATCGGCTGCCTCCTGCACGCCGCCTATTGGGGATCGAGCCGGCAACTTGGGCATGTGCCCTGACCAGGTTTCAAACCTGGGACCCTTCAGTCCACAGGCTGACGCTTTATCCACTGAGCCAAACTGGCTAGGGCCCCCTCCCCACCCCCTCTCTCAATGCTATGCACATTTCTTTTTTAAAAAAATCTTTTTATTGACTTTTTTTATTACCTGCTAAGCACCTTCCCAAGCCTTGACATGTGCTAATTCAGTTTTCCCAACTGCCCTATGAGGTTCACACTATTTATTATTATTCCCACTTTACAGATGAGAAGACTGAGCCACAGAGAAGTAAAGTAATTTGCTCAAGGTCACACAGCAAGGTCACACACAGTAAATGGATGTTCCTGACCACAATGTCCAAATGGTATAACCTAAAAGATCCAAAGAAACTGTAAAGATGATACATTTCCCTCTCTGTGATTCGCCGTTGGCAGTAGTCAAGAACCCACACTTCAGGAGACTCTGGCCTCCTACCCACTCATTCCTTCGGAGTGTTTGTAATTGTCTCTCTTCTACCTTTCCGGCCTCCCCTGCCCCAGGAGCCTCCCGACCCCCAGCAGTTCCCTGGGCCACCACTGATCCCATCCCCTGCCTTTGCCCAGGCGGCCTAGAATGCCCCCTTTTCTGTGAGTCCCAGCCACACCCAGCTCCAGTGACGCACGCAGCACCCCCTAGCGACCGGAGGCATAATAAGTGGCTCCTTCGCTTTGAGTCCAGGACACTTGGCTTATTCGTCTGCCCTGGAACTTTATTCTCTCTTTTTTTGTAAAAAATATATATTTTTTATTGATGTCAGAGAGGAAGGAAGAGAGAAACATCAACGATGAGAGAGAATCATGGATCACTGCCTCCTGCACGCACCACATGGGGGGATGGAGCCCGCGCCACCCGGGCCTGTGCCCCGCCTAGGAATGGCACCGTGACCTCCTGGTTCATAGGTCGAGGCTCAACCCCTGAGCCACACTGCCCGTCCATATGCATCAACAGTAGAGACAAACACGGGGAATATCGACCTCTGACCCGTAAAGCGCGCTGCTCGGTAACCTAGTCGGTCTGGCTACCTGGTGGCTCCAAGGCGCGCGGCCCGGGCGCACTGGGCTGGGACCCGCTCCGGGAAGGCAGTGCCACCCACCCTCAAGGGACGCCCTCCCGCCACTGCTTTTTAGGGACCAGTGGGCTCCCGGAGCCCCGCCGTAGGCTTCATTTAAACGTTCCCGCAACATTTCGGTGCCACCGGCTGGCCCCGCCTCCTGGCCACGTGGGCGCGGCGCACCGGAGTCCCGAGTTGGAACTGCCCCTCCGGCGGGGTGGCTCCGGCGCCCGGAGTGGGCGTGGCGGGCCCGGCGCTGGGGGCGGGCCCCGAGGGGGTGTGACCGGCCCGGTGCTTGCGGGCGGGTCCGGCCGGAGAGGGGGCGGGTCCTGAGGGGCGGGCGCTGGCGGCGGCCCGGGCGAGGGGAGCGGCAGGCCCGCCGCAGGCCCAGCGCCACCATGGAGCGACGGCGCCCGCGGGCGCGGGGACCGCTGCGGCAGCAGAGGCGGCCGAGGAGGAGCGGTGGCTGAGGCCGGGGTCCCCGCGTGGGCCCGCGATCCCCCGCCGTCCCCGAGTCCCGATCCCTGCTCCCCGTCTTCCCGGGGCGGCGCGGCGGCCACCCCGCCGGACGATGCGCGCCCGCGGCCGCCCCGGAGGCTGAGCCCGCCGCCCGCGCCCTCGCGGCCGCCCCCGATGGCCTTGCCGGGCGCCGAGGGCGTGGCCGACCGGCCGGGATCCCCGGACCACGGCGCCCCAGCCGGCTCCGCGTCGTCGTCGTCCGCCTCCTCGGGCGGCTCGGCCTCGGCCTCGGCGGGCACGGGGCTGTGGGCCGCGCTGTACGACTACGAGGCGCGCGGCGAGGACGAGCTGAGCCTGCGGCGCGGGCAGCTGGTGGAGGTGCTGTCCCAGGACGCCGCCGTGTCGGGCGACGAGGGCTGGTGGGCCGGCCAGGTGCAGCGGCGCCTGGGCATCTTCCCCGCCAACTACGTGGCGCCGTGCGCCCCGGCCGCGCGGCCCGCGCCCCCGCCCGCCCTCCCGCCGCCGCCGGCGCCGCGGCCCGGCTCGCCCGTGCACGTCGACTTCGAGCGGCTGGAGCTGAAGGAGCTGATCGGCGCGGGCGGCTTCGGGCAGGTGTACCGGGCCACCTGGCAGGGCCAGGAGGTGGCGGTGAAGGCGGCGCGCCGCGACCCGGAGCAGGACGCGGCGGCGGCGGCCGAGAGCGTGCGGCGCGAGGCGCGCCTGTTCGCCAGGCTGCGGCACCCCAACATCATCGAGCTGCGCGGCGTGTGCCTGCGGCAGCCGCACCTCTGCCTGGTGCTCGAGTTCGCCCGCGGCGGGGCGCTCAACCGCGCGCTGGCCGCCGCCAACGCCGCCCCGGAGCCGCGCGCCCCCGGCCCGCGCCGCGCGCGCCGCATCCCCCCGCACGTGCTGGTCAACTGGGCGGTGCAGATCGCGCGCGGGATGCTCTACCTGCACGAGGAGGCCGTGGTGCCCATCCTGCACCGGGACCTCAAGTCCAGCAACAGTAAGTGGGGGGCGGTGTGGGGGTTGAGGGGGAGGACTGGGTACGAAGCCATGCCCCGCGCGGCCCACCCCAGTGCCCGAGCTGGGCGGGCCTCCCCCCTCCGGCCCCGTGCCAGGTGGAGGGGGCGGGGGAGGAGCTTGGCTGCCACAGCAGCACCTCCTGGGCAGGGCTTCCAGGGCTCAGAGGTCCAGCTAGACCTTAGGTGACCTGCTTTGGGGCAGGTGACACACTTCCCTTGACTTTTGCTTCGGGTGCCTTTTTTTAAAAAAATGCCCATCAGCCCCGGCTGGCATGGCTCAGGGGTTGAGTATCCACCTAGGAACCAGGAGGTCCCAGTTCAATTCCCGGTCAGGGCACAGGCCCGGGGTTGCAGGCTGGATCCCCAGTGTGGGGCGTGCAGGAGGCAGCCGATCCATGATTCTCTCTCTCATCACGGATGTTTCTCTCTCTCTCTCTCTCTCCCTCCCTCTCCTTCCTCTCTGAGATCAATAATATATATGCCGATCAGACTTGCTTGCACCCTGATCACGCGTACCATATCTGGATCTTCCGGAAACTTCACGGTGCTGTTTGGCCTTTAGGTACAAGGGCCGGTGCATTCGTTGGGGCAGAACTTGGCCATCCGAGGCCTTCCTGGGATTATGGGGGACCTAGGCTCTCCGTCTGGGCCTCCGAGCGGCCTTCACGCAACTGCCTCTCCCCTCAGTTTCCCAGGTGCGCGCTGAGGTCGCTCTTCTCCCTCTCGAAATGCCTTCTGGCCTCTGACGTTTCCCAGTTTTCCCTCCGGCGGCTGCCTCTGCCCAGTGAAGTGTGGTTTTCTTATTGTTTGGGTCGCTCTGAGCGTCGGGGAATAAACACTCGTTTGCCCCGCGGTGTGCACGGGTGGGTGGGATTGAAGGGCGAGGTCATTGTTCCTGGCACGGCAGCTCCAAATGCTGAAGGCCTGGCCTTTGTGCTTTGCTTTCTAAATCCGGGCCCATGTTCCCGGTGTCCGTAGAGAACCGGCAGTTGAACCGAACGCAAATTCGATTCCATTTCGCCGTCCAAAAGAGCTCATAGCCCTAGCCAGCCCAGTGGTCGGCACACTGCGGCTCGAGAGCCACACGCGGCTCTCTGGCCCCTTGAGGTTTTAGCCAAGGCCAGCTTAGGAGTGCCCTCATTAAGTTAATCACAATGTACCTGCCTGTATAGTTTAAGTTTAAAAAATTTGGCTCTCGAACCGGTTTGGCTCAATGGATAGAGCGTCAGTCTGCGGACTGAAAGGTCCCAGGTTCGATTCCGGTCAAGGGCATGTACATTGGCTGTGGGCACATCCCTGGTAGGGGGTGTGCAGGAGGCAGCTGGTCGATGATTCTCTCTCATTGATGTTTCTAGCTCTCCATCCCTCTCCCTTCTTCTCTGTAAAAAATCAATAAAATATATTTTTTTAAAAAAAATTTGGCTCTCGAAAGAAATGTCAATCGTTGTCCTGTTGATATTGGGCTCTGTTGACTAATGAGTTTGCCGACCACTGGCCTAGCCTGTTTGTCTCCGTGGATAGGCCTGCGGGCTGAAGGGTCCCGGGTTTGATTCCGGTCAAGGGCACGTACCTGGGTTGCAAGCTGGATCCCTGGCCCTGGTCGGCGTGCATGCGGAAGGCAAGCAATCCATGTGTCCATCTCACATCGATGCTTCTCTCTCTGTCTCTCCCCCTCCCTTCCACTCTCTCTAAAATTCAATGGAAAGATACCCTCAGGTGAGGATTACCAAAAACAAAACCAAAAAACGAATAGAGTTGCTGTCTTCAGTTGGTTCTAGGAGACGGGAAGTCACTCCGTCTTCTTAGGATGAGATGAAATCTTAGGACAGATTAGAGGACGCAGTCAGAACTGGCATCGGCCGGCCCCGGCTGCGTGCGTCCCAACCTGGAAAAACCTGCTGGGACGGGAGCTCGCTCACCTGGAAACAGTGTCCTCCTCCAAGTTGCGGGAAGAAGAGTGACAGGGAGAAACGACACGCGTGTTGTGTGTGTGTGTGTGTGTGTGTGTGTGTGTGTAGATGTTTTTCCCGCTCAGAATCCTTCAGCCCCGACGTTTCCGTGAAAACCACTACGTAGCGTTTTGATGATGGGAGTTACACCTCATTTCAGGGTTGGTGGCTACCTGTAAGCATCGAATAATTTATCTTAGGTTTTATTTTATGACTCCCACTCACCCCTGCTCCCCCATCTTATAGTTTATTTTTATTTTTTTTAAATATATTTCATTGATTTTTTACAGAGGGGAAGAGAGAGGGATAGAGAGTTAGAAACATCGATGAGAGAGAAACATCGATCAGCTGCCTCCTGCACACTCCCTACTGGGGATGTGCCCGCAACCAAGGTACATGCCCTTGACCGGAACCGAACCCGGGACCCTTCAGTCCACAGGCCGACGCTCTATCCACTTGAGCCAAACCGGTTAGGGCTAAAATATATTTTTAAAAAATAAAATAAAATAAATATATATTTTTTATTGATTTCAGAGAGGGAGAGAAAGAAAAACATCAATGATGAGCAAGAATCATGGATCGGCTGCCTCCTGCACGCCCCCCACGGGGGATGGAGCCTGCCACCCGGGCATGTGCCCTGACCTCCGGGATCATAGGCCGGATGCTCAACCACTGAGCCACCCCGGCCGGGGCTAAATGAAAACCTTTTCAAGAACTAACACTATTAGCCGAGACCGGTTTGGCTCAGTGGATAGAGCGTCGGTCTGCGGACTGGAGGGTCCCAGGCTCGATTCCGGTCAAGGGCCTGTACCTTGGTTGCGGGCACATCCCCGGTGGGGGGTGTGCAGGAGGCAGCTGATCGATGTTTCTCTCTCATTGATGTTTCTGGCTCTCTATCCCTCTCCCTTTCTCTCTGTAAAAAATCAATAAAATATATTTAAAAAAAAAAAAAAAGAACTAACACTGCTAAATGGTAAAGAGAAATAGCATGACCCCATTGGAATAACAGCCGCGGCGAAATGGTTTTTATTCACGCCGGAACAGCTCGTCCGGGGGAGCCATCTCCTGCGGGGCCCAGGGTCGGTGTGATGTCGTTTGAAGGGGAGTTTGTGCTGACGCTTGGTCTCTGTAAGACTTTTCCCACCGTCAGGATAAATCGCCAGACTTCCTGGAGCATTCACATTTCTGGAACTGTCCGGCAGGGCTGCCTTTGTGTTGAACGTGTGCGCTTTTGAAAAAGACATACGCGGCTCGGTCACCCGCCTGGCCGAAGGTTGGGAACCGTGTGGCCGTTCCTACGGGTCTCGAATGACTGTGACCTGACCGTTTTGAATAGGGCCTCAGACGTGCACGTCGCCGTGCCCGGGGCCTGGCTTATCCTCGGGGACACTGGTGTCCCCTGGCCGAGGGCAAACACAGGTACACTCACTCCGGTACGTTCTTCCGTGCGGGCGGGCGGGCCGTCACGTCCTGTCCTGTTGCAGAGCGTTTTGTTTGACCTCATTGGTTGTTTGCTCATGGTGGGAGGGAGTTAAGGAGAGGGCAAACAAGGCTTGAAAAAATCAATATTGAATTTTTTTTCTCGTTCATTCTGGACTCCACTCGGGGAGCGAAGGGTCCGTGCGAGACTCCTCGGAACCAAGCGCGAGGAAGCTGTTGTTGGAAAACCGAATGTTTAGATCTGTCGGCGGAAGGGACGGCTCTGGACAGACGTTCTTGCCTCTTTCCTCCTCGGTCCTTTTCAGTGGTGTCCTCTCGCTGGAGACCGTGTTTATGTTGAAAGAATAGCTCAGCCCGAACCGGTGTGGCTCAGTGGATAGAGCATCGGCCTGCGGACTGAAGGGTCCCGGGTTCGATTCCGGTCAAGGGCATGTACCTTGATTGCGGGCACATCCCCAGTAGGGGGTGTGCAGGAGGCAGCTGATGGATGTTTCTCTCTCATCGATGTTTCTAACTCTCTATTCCTCTCCCTTCCTCTCTGTAAAAAATCAATAAAATATATATTTTTTTTTTAAAAAAGAAATAATAGCTCAGATATTGAGATGGTACAGGCACTGCTGTCCCTTCTCTAACAGAGAGGGAGAGATTGCGCGTTGAGCCAAATCAGCAAGTGTTAAGCATCGTTTATGTTGTTCAAATATGCTAGGCCGTGCCCGGCCAGCGTGGCTCAAGGGTTGAGTGTCGACCTATGAACCTGGAGGTCAGGGTTCAATTCCAGGTTGGGGCACATACCCGGTTGCGGGCTAAGATCCCCAGTGTGGGGTGTGCAGGAGGCAGCCGATCAGTGATTCTCTCTCATCATGGATGTTTCTATCTCTCTCTCTCTCTCTCCCTTTCTCTTCCTCTCCGAAATCAATAAAAATAAAATTTTTTTTTGAAAAAAAAAAAAGAGAGAGAGAATAGAGCGTGGTGAGGGGCCGAGTGGTGGGTGCAGGATGGAGCTCCAGGGAAGCGATCTGAAGGTGTTGCCCAGACAGAGACGTGGACCAGGAGGAGGCATGAGTCCAGCCGAGATCCAGGCAGAGGGAGCTGAGCCCGGGAGAAGGTGGCGTCGAGGTGGGAGGGAGTGGAGAGTGCGGGACAAGTCAGCATGGTGCGTGTCCACCGGCAGCACCTGAGGGCCTTCCTGAGCTCTGGTCCACAGCCGGAGCCTGGTGTACAGAGGAGGAGGGGGAGGGGGGAGGGGGGAGGGGAGGATGAGGAGGGGGAGAGAGAGGAGGAGGGAGAGGAGAAGGGGGAGGAGGGCGAGGAGGAGGAGGTGGAGGAGGGGGAGGAGGAGGAGGAGGAGGGGGATGAGAAGGAGGAGGAAGGAGAGGAGGAGAAGGAGGGGTAGGAGGGCGGGGAAGAGGGAGAGGAGGAGGAGGGGGAAGAGGGAGAGGAGGAGGAGGAGGATGAGGAGGAGGAGAAGGAGGGAGGGGGAGAGGAGGAGGAAGGAGATGAGGAGGAGGAGGGAGAGGAGGGGAGGAGGAGGAGGAGGGGAGCAGGAGGGTGGGATCTGATTTCTGTGTTGTCGGGATTGCTCTGAAGGACAGACAGACGGGGAATGGGCCTGAGTGAAGGCCGCCGAGGCCGTCCGGGCCAGAGCGGGCGTTGGCGTGGCCGAGCGAGGTCGCCGCCGTGGTTTCCAGGAAGCTCCCGGGGGAGAAGGAGGGTGAAATCGCACACGACGGCATCCGCTGAGGATGGTCGGAATGGTCAGGACGCCGCCGACGTGCTGTGTTTGCGTTGGCACCATTCAGGGTGGAGAGATGGGTCCTGTGGTCATTATTGTTCAATATTGCTGAACGGGCTCCACCGTCCCCCTGAACAGCAGAAAGTAAACATTCCCGGAGAAACGGAGCCCCGCATTCCGGTAGCTGCTTGCTTTTTATTATCTTTTCTTTCAATGATGAAGCAGTTTTTTTTTTTAAAAAATATTTTTATTGATCTTTTACAGAGAGGAAGAGAGAGGGATAGAAAGTTAGAAACATCGATGAGAGAGAAACATCGATCAGCTGCCTCCTGCACACCCCCTACTGGGGATGTGCCCACAACCAAGGTACATGCCCTTGACTGGAATCGAACCCGGGACCCTTCAGTCCGCAGGCCGACGCTCTATCCACTGAGCCAAACCGGTTTCGGCTGATGAAGCAGTTTTTATCCTGCGTGTTTTAGCGTTCTGGGAATCGCTGTTATCTATATTATTATCTACCAGAGCATCTACCGTCTCTAAATAGGTATTTATTCTGAAATGCAATTTGGAGCTCTCTCACACACACACAAAACAAAAAAAAAAACCTACAAAGGGCACCTAATATTTTTGGCTTTTCTCATGAATACAATGTACATAAGGGAACTATTTGAGAAAATGATAGCAAATGTAATCTCTCAGGTGTCTCAGAGGCTTTTAAGAGTGACTTGGAGGAGCTATTAATTAAGCGCGGATCCGTTAGCAGACGAGCATCGTCTTCCTTCTCCCTCTGCCCGCCCCCCCCACGTGTACCTTCATGCCCCCGTGCCCACTTCCTGTTCCCGGGGCACGGAAAGAGCAGCCCAGTATCTCAATGGTTCCAGAGAGCGAATCTGCTCCTGGAACGGAATCAGCTCAAGGGCAGGGTTTTTTGTTTGTTTGTTTTTTTAAATATGTTTGTATTGATTTTTATTTATTTATTTAATATATATTTTTTATTGATTTCAGAGAGGGAGAGAGAGAGAGGAACATCAATGATGAGAGAGAATCACGGATCGGCTGCCTCCTGCACGCCCCCTACTTTGGGGGATCGAGCCCACAACCCAGGCATGTGCCCTTGGCCGGAATCGAACCCGGGACCCTTTAGTCCGTAGGCCGACGCTCTATCCACTGAGCCAAACCAGCTAGGGTTATTTTTAAAAAATTATATTTTTATTGATTTCAGAGGGGAAGGGGGAAGGAGAGAGAGATAGAAACATCAGTGATGAGAGAGAATCATTGATCAGCTGCCTCCTGCACGCCCCCCACTGGGGGTCGAGCCTGCAACCCAGGTACATGCCCCTTGACCGGAATCAAACCCGCGACCCTTCAGTCCGCAGGCCGACGCTCTATCCACCGAGCCGGCTAGGGCTGTATTGATTTTTAGATAGGAAGGGAGAGGGAGCGATAGAAACATCTGATGTGTCATCGATCGGCTGCCTCCCGCATGCCCCCTACTGGGGATCAAGCACGCAGCCTGGGCATGTGCCCTGACTGGGAATCAAAACCGGGACCTCCTGGTCTATGGGACGATGCTCAATCCACTGAGCCACACCAGCTGGCAATAATAGGCTTTTAGAAGAAGCGGGATCACAGAGGGTCACCCCAACTTCCCCTACCACCTTCCTGCTAGCATATTCAGTAAATAGGCCACTTCTCATGTTTTAAGTGGTGAGGGAGCAGTTATGTAGCTGTGGGTTATGCAAACTTTGTGGGGAGTTTTGTGTGTTTTTTAAAATATATTTTATTGTTTTTTTTTACAGAGAGGAAGGGAGAGGGATAGCGAGTTAGAAACATCGATGAGAGAGAAACATCCATCAGCTGCCTCCTGCACGCCTCCTACTGGGGATGTGCCTGCAACCAAGGTACATGCCCTTGACCGGAATCGAACCCGGGACCCTTCAGTCCGCAGGCCGACGCTCCATCCACTGAGCCACACTGGCTAGGGCTTGTTTCGTTTTTAAATATATTTTTTATTGATTTCAGGGAGGAAGGGAGAGGGAGAGAGAGAAACATCCATGATGAGAGAGAATCATGGATCGGCTGCCTCCTGCACGCCCCCTACTGGGGATCGAGCCCGCAACCTGGGCATGTGCCCTGATGGGGAATCAGGCTCGTGACCTCCTGGTTCCTAGGTCGACGCTCCACCCCCGAGCCAGGCCGGGCGGGCCAGACTTACTCCCTAGTGGACATTGTCGCAGCCACTGGCAGAGCTTTGGGCAGAGCAAGGCCAGAGGGGAGGGAGGCCTCCCTCCGTCCAGAAGGCTGTGGGTCAGCCCTGTCCTCACGCCGCGGGGACACGGTGAACGTTTCCAGAAGGCTCGCTTACTGGAAGGAGCATTGGTTTTCCCGGGGAGGACAGTGACGGGAAGTCACTCAGACCCGTGTTTGGATATTGGTGGCGTCATTTCCGAGCCGTGTGACCTTGGCAGGTTATATAACCTCCTTGAACCGGAATTTCTTGATTTCTGATCTGTCTCCCGAGTCCCCCTCTCGGAGACAGACAGAGTCCTGTAGAAAGAAATCTGTGTCATGTTTCCTTAACCTTTCGAAGGCAGTTGGGCCAATACTGGCATGAGTTTTTTTTCTTTAAGTCTACATATTTTTAAATATATATATATGTATGTATATATACATATATACACATATACATATACATACATACATATATATGTACATATGTATATATGTGTGTGTGTGTGTGTGTATATATATATATATATATATATATATATAAATGTATATATTCCATTGATTTTTACAGGGAAGAAGGGAGAGGAATAGAGAGTTAGAAACATCGATGGGAGAGAAACATCAATCAGCCGCCTCCTGCACACCCCCTACTGGGGATGTGCCCACAACCAAGGCACAGGCCCTCGACCGGAATCGAACCTGGGACCCTTCAGTCCACAGGCCGACGCTCTATCCACTGAGCCAAACCAGCCAGGGCAAATCTATACAGTTTTATCGATTTCAGAGAGGAAGGGAGATAGAAACATCAGTGATGAGAGAGAATCATGGACCGCCTGCCTCCTGCACACCCCCCACGGGGGATCGAGCCCGCCACCCGGGCACGTGCCCTGACTGGGAATCTAACCGTGACCTCCTGGTTCCTAGGTCGACGCTCAACCACTGAGCCACACCCGCGGGACGGAGCATAGGGCTTTTCTAGGGAACAGGGAGTCGCTGGGTGTGGCTGGGATGAGAGGTAGGTAGACAAGGGGATTTGTGGGCAGGAAGTAGGCATTTATCCCGTGCCAGACAGCGAGGGCCTTGGTTCCTGCAAAGATGTGTCCGCTCCCCGAGGGCAGGAGTGAGCCAGGGGAGGTTTTAAGGGGGAAAGTGGTCAGATCTGAGAAAGATCAACATCTACAAAGAAGAGAAACCCAAGCGTGGGGTCATTGGCTGTAGGACTCGACCAGCCGAGATTAGCGGCGGGGCGGGGTCCGATATAAAATCCTTACGCGTCGGTTTGACGTCAGTTGTTTATCATTTATGACCGGGCCCAGCTTTTACAGTGGCTGTTTATTTAGTGATTTAATAATTTAGCTCTGGTTCCCCAGAGTTAGAAAATAGTGACCGGCCCAGCCACGGTGGCTCAGGGGTTGAGTGTCGACCTGTGAACCAGGAGGTCATGGTTCCATTCCCGTTCAGGGCACATGCCCTGGATGCGGGCTCCATCCCCAGTCTGGGGCGTGCAGGAGGCGGCCGATCCGTGATTCTCTCTCATCATGGATGTTTCTATCTCCCTCTTCCTTCCTCTCTGAAATAAATTTAAAGATGTATATATTTATTAAAAAGATAGTATGTAAACAAATGAGGTGTCTGTGTCCCAATAAAACTTTATTCACAAAGCAGGCATTGGACTGGATTTGGCCCAGGAGACAGAGTTTGCTGACTCCCAGCATATGTCAAAACATTTAATAAACTGCAAGACAATCTACATGCGAGCTGGTGACAATAGACTCATTTTTATATATTGCTTAGAAACACCTTGAGTGCTTTATTTTTTTTTTTTTAAATATGTTTTTTAATTGATTTCAAAGAGAAAGGGAGAGGGAGAGATAGAAACATCAATGATGAGCCCTGGCCAGTTTGGCTCAGTGGCTAGAGCGTTGGCCTGTGGACTCAAGGGTCCCGGGTTCGATTCCAGTCGGTCGGGGGCATGTACCTTGGTTGTGGGTACATCCCCAGTGGGGGGTGTGCAGGGGGCAGCTGATCGGAGTTTCTCTCTCATCGGTGTTTCTGACTCTCTGTCCCTCTCCCTTCCTCTCTGTAAAAATCAATAAAAAATATATTTTTTTAAAAAAAAGAAAAGAAACATCAATGATGAGAGAGAATCATGGATCGGCCGCCTCCTGCACGCCCCCCAACTGGGGATCCAGCCTGCAACCTGGGCCTGTGCCCTGACCGGGAATCGAACCGTGACCTCCTGGTTCCTAGGTCGGCGCTCAACCCCTGAGCCACGCGGGCCGGCCGGGCTCCCTTTGAGTGCTTTAAGTATTTCCTGACTTTTAGAGTGTGGATTCACTTGTCCAGGATGCTTTCTAACCTAGGAACACTGTCGTTAGTCCTTCTGCGGGAGACTGTGCCGTGTGATCACAGGTGAATTCACCTGGGGCCGGGGAGCGGGGGGGGGGGGGGGGTGGGGGGGGGGGCAGGGTCCTGGCCGTTGGGCTGGCGTGCTGGGTCGGGCCAGGCAGCAGGACCAGGAAACAGTCCAGGGCTTTGTTCTCTGTCGGAATGCGGCCACCTGCGTGCATTGGCAGGCCTGCTGGTACCTGGGGGGGGGGGGGGGGCCGGGGGGTTTGATAAGTGGAGGGTCAAGGAGGAGGCACGGAGCACTGAATTGCTACTGTAACTGTTTCGTTCCCAGGGTCTCTACTGGGATTCTTTTAAGCTCTTGGAGAAAGAGCAGATTGGTCACCTGCCATTTGGGGAAGTACCTTTATTGCACAGAATCCACCTGCTGGTGATTCTTTTTTTTTTTTTAATATATTTTATTGATTTTATTTTATTTTTTTTTTTTTTTTTACAGAGAGGAAGGGAGAGGGATAGAGAGTTAGAAACATCGATGAGAGAGAAACATCGACCAGCTGCCTCCTGCACACCCCCTACCGGGGATGTGCCCGCAACCAAGGTACATGCCCTTGACCGGAATCGAACCTGGGACCTTTCAGTCCGCAGACCAATGCTCTGTCCACTGAGCCAAACCGGTTTCAGCGATTCTTATCCGTCGTTCATAATAACTGTGGATGAACATGCTTTCAGATTTAAATTTTACAAGGCTTAATTTTATGTCAAGGGGCCAGATACATATATGTACATATATGTATATATATATTTATGTACATAGGGTAATGGGATTATCTCAGAAAAAAATTCTAGACAACAGTTCATTTTAGTAAGATGTGATCAAGAAGTAACATTCATCGTAGACTTATTGGGGTGATCACTTTACAAGTTATATAAATGCACTATATGTTATACATCTGAAACTAATATAATACTGTATGTTGCCCGGCTGGCGTGGCTCGGTGGTTGAGCGTCGACCTATGAACCAGGAGGTCACAATTGGATTCCCGGTCAGGAGGGCACATGCCGGGGTTGTGGGCTCGATCCCCAGTGTGGGGCGGGCAGGAGGCAGCCGATCCATGGTTCTCTCTCACCATGGATGTTTCTATCCCTCTCTCCCTCTCCCTTCCTCTCTGAAGTCAATAAAAACATATTAAAAATATGTATTTTTTTAAAAAAAGAAGAAATGGAAGAAAATCTGGTGCCATTGGATAAACGCAGAGAGTTAGCATTCATTCGCTGTCAGGGGTTGTTCCGAGTTGAAATTCTTGGAGTCACCTTACACTTCAGACTGGGGCTGTTGGTTCATACGTCCCGCTCCCTGGTCGCTTTCCTCAACTTGTTTTTTTTTTTTTTCTTATGACTTTTTCTTGGTGATAATATATTCGTGGTTAAAGATTAATCGACAGGAGCCCATTAGACTCCAGTGGAATTTGGACACAGCAGTCCCATAAATGTTGAGAAAATAGAATGGAGACATTGTAATTGCCTTTTGCAAAAAAAAAAAAAAAAAACCCAATATATATATTTATGCCTTAGATGCCATATATATAACTATATAACATTCATCGTAGACTTATTGGGGTGATCACTATGAATGAACATGCTTCATACATACATATATATATGTGTGTGTGTATATATATATATATATATGCCTTAGATGCCATAATTCTGGAAATACCCAACGGAAACTTCAAAGGAGGCGGGAAAATCGAGTGGCTCCTGGCCGAGGGGGTAGGCCGAGGGCACGGGGGTGAAGGCTGATCGCAGACGTCTTGGCTGGGGCTCGCACACGCCTCGCCGGGGCCTCTCGCGGGAACCTCCCGTTTCTGGGGCCAAAAGGGCCGGATCGCCTGGCCTGCGGGGCATGCCTCCCGGTGGGCAGCCAGCCCTCCCTGCCAGTGGCAGGAAGCGGAAGTTGGCATCCCGCCTCGTGTCCCGACGCTGAAACCTGGCCCGCGGCCCCGTTCTGCTACCTGTCGGGACACCGGCCATTTTTTTTTTCATTTTTTTTTTTTTTGGTTTCGGTCACTCTGCCCCAAAGATAAGGAATGCCAGGAATTCTGCTGAGCACCTCGGAAGGGACGCCGGGACAATGGGCCTTTCACGGGACTCCACGCCTGGCGTTGGGCGTGTGGCTTGGACGTGTTTCCTGTGGGTGCCGCGGGTGAGGAAGCTGGGGCCTTGGGAGGGCCCGGGGTCCCGTCGGCGCCCAGCCTGCTCCTCGGACGTTGTACCGTGACCCGCACTCAGACATGCAGTGAGTGTGACATGGTTAGGTTTCAGTCCTCACTTTTCCTTGTGTTTTCACGTGTTTCAGAGCTGCGTTTCTCTGGCCTCGCCTGCTCCAGGGCTTCCCTCTGTTAAGCAACACACTCACGCCTTCTCACGTAGAAGAACGTTAAACACAACAGCATGTCCTCAGTATCGGCGACGTGTGATAAATCCTCACTCGAACATCTCCCTGGTTTAAAGAGAGAACCGTAGCCCGGCCGGCGTGGCTCAGTGGGTGAGCATCGGCCTAGGAACCAGGAGGTCACGGTTCGATTCCCCGTCAGGGTACATGCCCGGGTTGCGGGCTTGATCCCCAGTGTAGGGTTGCAAGAGGCAGCCGGGCGAGGGGGAGAGGCGGTGGGGGAGGCAGTTAGGGGCGATCAGGCAGGCAGGCAGGTGAGCAGTTAGGAGCCAGTGGTCCCGGATTGTGAGAGGGATGTCCGACTGCCGGACATCCCCCGAGGGGTCTCGGATTGGAGAGGGTGCAGGCTGGGCTGAGGGGACCCCCCTGCCGTGCACGAATTGCGTGCACCGGGGCCTCTAGTACAAAATAAATGAGAACCAGAGAACACTTCCAGACCCGTTGATAAAAGTGTGTGTGTGTGTGTGTGTGTGTGTGTGTGTGTGTGTAATGGTTACAAAATGCTTACTGTGTTTCACTGTTCTAAGCACTTATGTGAACTCACAAGATACTGCCTTGGGTGATATTGGGGGAGACATGGAGGAGCTATAGTATACATTTCCTCCTTCCTTCCCTTACGATGTACATACGATCACAGTTCCCACACAGCGAGGAGACAGCAGTACAGACCCCACCCCATGCCCCAAGCCCTGGGAGCCTGCCCTTCGTCACGCTGCCTCTGCGTAGACCAGGGGATAATGGTCCAACGACAGGGAGTCAGGAAGGAGGAGATGGGCCCCAGACTAGAGAGAGCTTTGCAGAGGGTGGAGGACGCTCTTGTGAAAACGGACGTGCCCTGTCGGCTGAGCGACGTAGACAACAGTTAGGACCATGACCCCTGGGGTCAGACTGCCTGAGCGTCACTGCTTCTCAGCTGCGGGACCTTGGTCAGATGACCGCGTGGCTGGTTTCAGTTTCCTTATCTCTCCAGTCCAGCTCATTAAAAGTACATACCGAGAGCATTAGAGTGGGGTTCCCTGATAAAAATACCTGGGAGCGCCCGGCCGGCGTGGCTCAGTGGTTGAGCGTCGACCTGTGAACCAGGAGGTCACGGTTCGATTCCCGGTCAGGGCACTTGCCCCGGTTGCGGGCTCCATCCCCAGTGTGGGGTGTGCAGGAGGCAGCTGATCAGTGATTCTCTCTCATCATTGATGCTTCTCTCCCTCCCTCTCCCTTCCTCTCTGAGATAAAAGGGAGGTTGGGGGGATGGGGGAAAGAGTATTGAGCTAAACTATGTGGATTTTTTCCAAAAACTTGTAACTTCAGGCATCAAGGACCCCCCTCTCGGTTATGATACCAGTGATGTCAGGAAGATAAAACTCAAGTTCATTCTCGTGTATTCTCCCCACTGCAGGGAAGATTGTGTTGAAAATGCCCAGGCCCTAACCGGTTTGGCTCAGTGGATAGAGCGTCGGCCTGCGGACTGTAAGGTCCCAGGTTCGATTCTGGTCAAGGGCATGTACCTTGGTTGTGGGCACATCCCCAGTAGGGGGTGTGCAGGAGGCAGCTGATGGATGTTTCTCTCTCATCGATGTTTCTACCTCTCTATCCCTCTCCCTTCCTCTCTGTAAAAAAATAAATAAAATATATTTAAAAATAAAATTAAAAAAAAAAAAGAAAATGCCCGGGAAATATTGCGACTGGAGAAAATTATAAAAATCATGAAAATATCTGACCTTTGGTTTTTTTTTTGTTGTTGTTGTTGTTTCTGTTTGTTTTCAGTTTTGCTCCTGGAGAAGATCGAGCACGACGACATGTGCAACAAGACGCTGAAGATCACGGACTTCGGGCTGGCGCGGGAATGGCACCGCACCACGAAGATGAGCGCGGCGGGCACCTACGCCTGGATGGCTCCGGAAGTCATCAAGTCGTCCCTGTTCTCCAAGGGAAGTGACATCTGGAGGTGAGCACCGGGCCCTGGGCTTTTGCGGATGTCTGCAGAGACGGGTCGCTGTCCGTCCTTTACATGAGCCCCAAAGTGCTCAGCGATTCTGAGCACGACTCGGCGATTCTGAGCACGACTCAGCGATTCTGAACACGACTCAGCGATTCTGAGTATAACTCAGCCATTCTGAGCATGACTCAGCCATTCTTAGCATGGTGGGTTGTGGAGGCCTTTTGGGACAGGGTTTTATAGTTTTGTTTTGTTTTTAATACTTTTTTTTAAAATTTTTTTATTTCAGAAAGGAAGGGAGAGGGAGAGGGAGAGAGAGAGAAACATCCATGATGAGAGAGAATCATTGATCGGCTGCCTCCTGCACGTCCCCAACTGGGGATCGAGCCCACAACCTGGGCGTGTGCCCCTTGACCGGAATTGAACCTGGGACCCGTCAGCCCGCAGGCAGATGCTCTATCCACTGAGCCGAGCCGGCCAGGGAGGGTTTTATCGTTTTGATCGTATCATCACAGGGGGGCAGGTACCTTCAGGTTTTTCATGGTCGTGGCTTCCATTTGATAGGAGAACCTTCTTGTTAAATGGGAGGTTTGATGAAAACTGGTTATAACTGGCGGCCGGCGTGGCTCCGTGGTTGAGCGTCGAACCAGGAGGAGGTCACGGTTCGATTCCCGGTCAGGGCGCATGCCTGGGTTGCGGGCTCGATCCCCAGGGTGGGGTGTGCAGGAGGCCGCCGATCCATGATCCTCTCTCCTCATGGATGTTTCTCTCTCTCTCTCCCACTCCTTTCCTCTCTGAAATCAGTAAAAATATATTACAAGAAAAAAAACAATAAAGGAGAGCAGCCACATTACTTGGCGTGGAGCGTGGGGCGTGGGGCTGGCCCCGCCTCGTTCAGTCGCCGCTGCCCCCGCGCTCTCCCGCTCAGTAAGCAGCTGGAATGCCTGTGACGAAGACTCCGCTGGTTTCTGGGGACGCCTGTGTTTGGGGCGTTAGCCTCTCACCCGGGACGAGGGCCACCACCGCTTTCTGGGAAGAGCAGGTCCCTGGGAGCCGCGGGAGGCGGGTGCTGACACCTTTGCCCCCCAGCTGTGTCCCGGTGACCTGGATGGTAACCTTGCTTTCCAGCTACGGAGTGCTACTGTGGGAGCTGCTCACGGGCGAGGTCCCCTACCGCGGCATCGACGGGCTCGCCGTGGCCTACGGGGTGGCGGTGAACAAGCTCACCCTGCCCATTCCGTCCACCTGCCCCGAGCCCTTTGCCAAGCTCATGAAAGGTACTGGGCACCCCTGTCTCTATAATCTCTATATATGTATGTTTGTGTTTTAATCCGCACCTGGGGATATTTTTCCATTGATTTTTTTTTAAATTTCTTTATTGATTAAGGTGTCACATATTTGTCCTCATCCCCCCATTCCCATCCCACACCCCTCCCCACGAATGCCCCCACCCCCCTGTTGTCCTTAACCATTGGTTAGGCTCGTATGCATGCACACAAGTCCTTTGGTTGATCTCTCCCCCCTCCCCCCAACCTCCCCTATCCTCCCTCTGAGGCCCGATAGTCCGATCGATGCCTCCTTGTTTCTGGTTCTGTTCTTGTTCATCAGTCTGTGTTGTTCATCATTTCCTCTAGATGAGCGAGATCATATGTCACTAGAGATATACTTGTAAGAACTGAATGTGAGACGAGCAATAATAGTTATGCTGACAGGCACATGAGTCAGTCTGTAGTGAGTTTCTTTCTGGACCAACAGTTCTTTAGAGACCCAATTTCAATGTCCACCAGTTCCTTATGTGTACATGTCAGCACTGACCCCTCAGCTCTGGATGGTGGACAAATGGTGGTAACGGAGGTCCGACTCCCTCTGGTTTGGTCTCGGTCGGACCCAGGGGCACGGCTTCACCCTGACTCAGGGGCACGTGGCCTTACCCGGACCTGGGACCCAGCCTCACCCGGATCCAGGGACACATGGCCTCACCTGGACGCGGGGGCGCGTGGCCTCACCCGGATCCAGGGACACATGGGCTCACCCGGACCCGGGGGCGCGTGGCCTCTCCCAGACCCAGGGGCACGTGGCCTCACCCGGAGCTAGGTGCGCGAGGCCTCACCCGGACCCAGGACCCAGCCTCACCTGGATCCAGGGACACATGGCCTCACCCGGACCCAGGGGCGTGTGGCCTCTCCCAGACCCAGGGGCGTGTGGCCTCACCCGGACCCGGGACCCAGCCTCACCCGGATCCAGTTCCATTGATTTTTAGGGAGAGTGGAAGGGAGGGGGAGAGACAGAGCGAAACATCGATGTGAGAGAGAGACACATCGATCGCTTGCCTCCTGCACATGCCCCGACCAGGGCCCCGGGCCGGGGAGAAACCTACAAGCGAGGTATGTGCCCTTGACCTGAATCGAACCCGGAACCTTTCGGTCCATAGGCCAGTGCTCTATCCATTGAGCCAGACCGGCCAGGGCAAGCATTCTATGTTGTTTTTTTTTCACCAAGGAGTTTCTGTGGTTCTAATTTTCAAAGGCTTTTACGTACTTACACTGCCTTAGAGTTAGAAACCTCGACTTTGACCTTAGATGTCGGGTCACGTTTGTTTTTTTTAAAAATATTTTTTAAAATATATTTTATTGGTTTTTCACAGAGAGGAAGAGAGAGGGATAGAGAGTTAGAAACATTGATGATAGAGAAACATCGATCAGCTGCCTCTTGCACACCCCCACTGGGGATGTGCCCGCAACCAAGGTACATGCCCTTGACCGGAATCGAACCCGGGACCTTTCAGTCCGCAGGCCGACGCTCTATCCACTGAGCCAAACCGGTTTCTGCTCAGGTCACGTTTTGATGAAGTAAGTGATATAAAAGCAGTCCCATTTTATCTGTGACTCATCGAGGTGCGACATTCAACTACACGGTGATCAAGTTTTCCTCGCGAACACGCGTGGAATTCAAAGACAATGTTGAGCTGGCTCCGAACCCGCGATTGTAAATCTAACCTGATGATCAAAAGCGTTTTAACCGTCTCAGCCGGCGTGGTTTTCCGTGGCCCGATACCTTTGGATGCTTCTCCCTTAAAAATTAACTAACTCTTTTTGTAAGCAGCAAGTTCTTTTGCTTAATGATTAGGCTGTTTCTTAGAACCTTGCTTGCGGTGATAATATTTTAGAGGCTTTGGTTTTTCTTGAGCTGAGTTACAGACCTCTCTGTCAGCAAGTCATCTGGCCAGGGCAGCTGCATGGCCGGGCATCAGAGCACATGTCCACATATTAATGTCATGTAACATAGACAACACGAGCCTTATCTGCGGACTCAAGGGTCCCAGGTTCGATTCCGGTCAAGGGCATGTACCTTGGTTGCGGGCACATCCCCAGTAGGGGGCGTGCAGGAGGCAGCTGATCGATGTTTCTCTCTCATCAATGTTTCTAACTCTATCCCTCTCCCTTCCTCTCTGTAAAAAATCAATAATGCCACTGGCATGGACACTGTAAAATAAAATGTTCAAAAGCATTGATAGGCTAGCCCAGTGGTCAGCAAACTGATTAGTTAACAGAGCCAAATATCAACAGCACAACGATTGAAATTTCTTTGGAGAGCCACATTTTTTAAACTTAAACTTCTTCTAACGCCACTTCTTCAGCATAGACTCGCCCAGGCCGTGGTATTTTGTGGAAGAGCCACACTCAAGGGGCCCAAGAGCCGCATGTGGCTCGCGAGCCGCAGTTTGCCGACCACGGGGCTAGCCCTAGCTGGTTTCACTCAATGGATAGAGCGTTGGACTGTGGACTGAAGGATCCCGGGTTCGATTCCGGTCAAGGGCACATGCCCGGGTTGCGGGCTCGATTCCCAGTAGGGGGGCGTGCCGGAGGCAGCTGATCCATGGTTCTCTCTCATCATTGATGTTTCTATCCCTCTCGCCCTCTCCCTTCATCTCTGAAATCAATAAAAATATATATATATTTTTTTAAAAAAGAACAGTCTTTAGAAAAATCATTGTCCACAGGGGCTGATCATCTGAACTCTGCTGAGAGACGGTGTTCATGAGATTCTTGTCTGTTTTAGAATGCTGGCAGCCAGACCCTCACATCCGCCCGTCCTTTGCCTTAATCCTGGAGCAGCTGACTGCGATCGAAGGGGCGGTCATGACGGAAATGCCCCAGGAGTCGTTCCATTCCATGCAGGACGACTGGAAGCTGGAAATCCAGCAGATGTTCGATGAGCTGAGAACCAAGGAAAAGGTGAGAACACGCATGGAGAACATTGCCTCGTACACGCACACGTATGAAGGTGATGGAAGACAGGAATCACGAGCTACAGCGGGCATTATTCTGAAATGTTTCCAGACATCAATATTTATGGATTCCTGCTTTCTAGTTAGAACAAAAAGAGGGCTGTTCTTGAAATGTGTGATCGGAAAAGAAAAACGTAGCCCTGGCCGGTTTGGCTCCGTGGGTAGAGTGCCGGCCTGCGGACCGAAGGATCCCAGGTTCGATTCCGGTCAAGGGTGCGTACCTTGCTTGCGGGCCCAATCCCCAGCCTGGGCCATGGTTGGGGCACGTGCAGGAGGCAACCAATCGATATTTCTCTCTGTCTTTCCCTCTCTAAAAAAAATCAGTAAAAAAATATCCTCAGGTGACGTTAAAAATTATAATTTAAAAATTATCATTCCGCCCTAACCGGTTTGGCTCAGTGGATAGAGGCTCAGTTGGATAGAGCGTCGGCCTGTGGACTGAAGGGTCCCAGGTTCGATTCCGGTCAAGGGCATGTACCTTGGTTGCGGGCACATCCCCAGTAGGGAGTGTGCAGGAGGCAGCTGATCGATGTTTCTCTCTCATCGATGTTTCTAACTCTCTCTCCCTCTCCCTTCTTCTCTGTAAAAAATCAATAAAATATCTTTAAAAAAATAAAAATAAAAAACACATCTGGAGCCTGGGCAGAAACGTGGCTCGGGCTTCGTTCCTGTCTCGATTGGATGCCTCCCATGTACTGTGCCTTGCACTTTGCTCGGTGCTGATGGAGGACAATTAAATGAGCAAGTAATAATAATAATAGTAATCATAATGACTCAGTCCGGCCCGGATAAGGGCGGCGCAGGCTCCCAGGACCCGCGTTTATCGGGTGCCGCAGGAAAGGGGCCGGAAGGACTGAGAGTGAGGGAGCCGGTGATCGGGGGGCCGGGCAGGAAAGCTTGGGAGGGGGCCGTGATCTCCACCGAGGACATACTGTGTCCCAAAGACACAGAGTCAAGGGCACCGGGAGGGATTCAGAACGGCCGGGGACACGGCTCGCACGACCTCTGCTCTCGGGCCTCTGCACCCTGAAATGTCCCGGGAACAAACACCGTCTCCGGCACGGGAGCCTGCTTCTTAGGAAAATGCTGAGTGAGAGTTCGGCGTTCGCCTTAGAACCAGGAAAGGGGTGGCTTTAGGAGGCCTGGGGCCGGCTCCAGCCGCCACCCCCCTCCCAGCCCCAGCCCGGGCATCAGGAGTGAAGCAATCCTGGGAAGTGACCTTCAATCCTGCGTTCTCAGAAGGATCATTATCAGCGATCTTATTATTCACATGTTTCCTGGAAACGTTAATACAATTGGCTGACTTAAAGTGAAACAGAAAAGACTGATGTTTGGGGTTGTTTTGTTTTTTTTGTTTTTTTTTTTTTTTGTACTTCTCCTAAATTGTTTTCAGGAATTCTAAAATTAGACGTTTCATTGCAAAAATAAAAATAAAAAAAGAGATTTTTGGGGGGAATGGGAGAGGACTCCGAGGACAAAATGAAAGTTGAAATCACAGAATTTAAAATTGGGAAGTAATGTTCATAATCCATGGTTCCTTTATGCTATTGGCTTACTTTTAATTAATGATCAATGGAGGTGTATCTAGCGAGTTGATTCTCATTCCGTGTGGTGTGAACATCAAAAAGCATGCCCTCCTGCTCCCTTCTGAGGGTTTGTAGTAGTTCCTTTGTTACCCTTGGAGCTCACTTTTTAAAAAATATATTTTTTTATTGATTTCAGAGAGGAAGGGAGAGGGAGAGGAAGATAGAAACATCCGTGATGAGAGAGAACCATGGATCGGCTGCCTCCTGCACGCCCCACACTGGGGATGGAGCCCATCACCCGGGCCTGTGCCCTGACCGGGAATCGAACCCTGACCTCCTGGTTCCTAGGTGGACGCTCAACCCCTGAGCCACACTGGCCGGGCTGAGCTCACTGTTTAGCTGTGCTAACCCTGTGCCTTCGCTTGTTCTGACGGGAACGGCGGCACCGATGGGGCGTCCCGCGAGCCTCCGGTTCGCCGTGAAAGCCTGTGCCATCTTTTTCCTTCCTCTCTGGCTCAGAGGTCCCCAGCTGCATCCCTTGGCTGGAGTCCGGCCCGGGTGCGTGCTCTATCTCCCTTTCTCCTCCACTGATTGCTCCGGGTGGGAGGCGTCCGACTGGGAATTAACGGCCGAGCCCTTGGCCGAGCCCCGTGTTACTCAGCGAGCGGCAGCCCCCGCAGACACCGGCTCCTCCCTGCATTCCCGGCGTCTTATCTCCGCGTCTGCCTTTGTGCGCCGGGCGCACGGGGTGTCTTTGAAGGCCCGTCGCCGTTAATGATTAACGTCTGCCCCCGGCTCGGGGTTTGCCATGCGAAGGGGCTGTGCCAAGCAACTCAGCCCACAGGACTCCTTAGTCAGCCACCGAGAGAGGCTGGTGGGCGCCTCCCCAGTTCAAAGCATCCCACGGGGTTCGAATACCCCTTACGTTGGTGTATTTTTTAAAAATATATTTTATTATTTTTTTTACAGAGAGGAAGGGAGAGGGATAGAGAGTTAGAAACATCGATGATGAGAGAGAATCATGGATCGGCTGCCTCCTGCACGCCCCACTACTGGGGATCGAGCCTGCCACCAAGGCACATGCCCTTGGCCGGAATCGAACCTGGGACCTTTCAGTCCGCAGGCCGACGCTCTATCCACTGAGCCACACCAGCTAGGGCGTATTTTGTTCTTTATTCTTCCTCTTCTGAATGTTTAAAATTCATTCAAATAAGAACATTCTGGCTGCTTTCTCTCTGACCTTTTTTTTTTTCTCTCATGAAGTCTTAGGCCAGTGATTAAAAAAAAATACATTTTTTTATTGATTTCAGAGAGGAAGGGAGGGAGAGAGAGAGAGAGAAACATCAATGATGAGAGAGAATCATGGATCGGCTGCCTCCTGCACATTCCCCATTGGGGATGGAGCCCGCAACCCGGGCATGTGCCCTTGACCGGGAATGGAACCGTGACCTTCATTTAGGGTGGATCACGCGCATCCGGGGTTTGTTGCCATGTGTTCATGTACATTTGGTGCGTCAGGTGGTTAGAAGGGCAGGAGATCAGGAGAGAGAAACGTGGGAATGGAGTTTAACCGGGGGTCGGGGCTGCAGAGGCGGCCTCTGCCGGGCCCGTGACGCCGGTGCCGCCCCGTCCCAGGAGCTGCGGTCCCGCGAGGAGGAGCTGAGCCGCGCGGCCCTGCAGCAGAAGTCGCAGGAGGAGCTGCTGAAGCGGCGGGAGCAGCAGCTGGCGGAGCGCGAGATCGACGTGCTGGAGCGCGAGCTCAACATCCTCATCTTCCAGCTCAACCAGGAGAAGCCCAAGGTCAAGCGGAGGAAGGGCAAGTTCAGGAGGAGCCGCCTGAAGGTCAAGGACGGGCACCGCATCAGCCTGCCCTCAGGTGGGCCCGTCCGCAGGACACCCCGGGGCCAGCCGCCCGGCGCCGTGGCCATGACACCGGGAAGCGATGGGGAGGGGAGGAGGTCCTCCAACAGGGAGGTCCTCATGCTGTGAGCCACGAGCTGCCGCGTGAACCAGAGCGTGGCACACGCGTGTGTATTTTATTATTTTTTTTAAACTAGAGGCCCGATGCACGAAGATTCGTGCAAGAATAGGCCTTCCTTCCCCTGGCTGCCGGCCCCGCCTTCACTCCGGCTAGAGCCGCCTCGCGCCTGGTCGCGTCAATTTGCATATTCCCTCCTTATTGGCTGTGGGCACCACCAGCTTTGTCACGGAGTTACGGTCAATTTGCATATCCTGTCTTTATTAGATACGATATGTTTGTATTGATTTCAGACAGGAAGGGAGAGGGAGACAGAGAGAGAGAAACATTGATGATGAGAGAGAATCATGGATCGCTGCCTCCTGCCCGCCCCCCACACTGGGGATGGAGCCCGCAACCCAGGCATGTGCCCTTGACCGGGAATCGAACCTGGGACCCTTCAGTCTGCAGGCCGACGCTCTATCCACTTAGCCAAACCGGCCAGGGCGGCATTTGAGTATTTAAGCCTCCAGTAATTTTGTTTGTAGGGGTTAGTGGATTTTCTCTTTGTGGAACAAAAGCAGAATTCCTGTGCAGCTGATGGCATGGACCCCGCGTGGTGTGGCGTGGCATGGCATGGCTTGGCGAAAGTCCGGGACAGCCCTCAGCTGTCGCTGTTTCATCGTTCGGGTTACTGCTTCCTGGGGATCTTTAGTGTCACGTGGTCATTTGGGACAGGGATGGTGCTGCCACCACCTCTGACAAGATGTATCAAACACTTTAATTACTTTCATCTGAGGGTTTAAAAAGAAACCAGGAAATCTGGGGAAGCTTTTAAAAATGTTTTTAACTCATGGTGATGGGAACATGAAGGGATCACATGTGTCAGGAGAAACTGAGCAGAATAGAAGGCAGCACCCAGCCCGACCAGCGTGGCTCCGTGGTTGAGCTTTGACCTATGAACCACGAGGACACGGTTCAATTCCCGGTTAGAGCACATGCCCGGGTTGTGGTCTCGATCCGCAGTGGGGGGCGTGCAGGAGGCAGCCGATCCATGATTCTCTCATCATGGATGTTTCTCTCTCTCTCTCTCTCTCTCTCTCTCTCTCTCTCTCTCTCTCTCTCTCTCTCTCTTCTTCTCTGAGATCAATAAAAATATTTTTTTTTAAAAAAATTAAAACACACACACAAATACTAGGTGATTCTTTCAGGTACGATTTTCAATAAAGCACACTACAGTTCTGCAAATCTGAAATGAACACGTGCCGGAGATTTCACTCCACTCACCGAGTTAGCGGGACCAGGTCTTTACGGGCCATTTAGTACAGGAATGTGAGGGTTAGACCTGCTGGGTTAAAACCAAACCCGGTTAATGCCCGGAATGGCCATAAACCGTAACCTTTGGGATGGTTTTTTTGACCAGACAGAAACTATTTGCATTGTCACCAGATGAAATCTGCACGGTAACCTCTGCCCCGAGTGGGCTGTAAAAATATCCCCGCCACTCGGAAATCCATCAGGGATGAAGGCACGCCAGAACACTCGGGGTGTCTCTTACTTGTGTCTGGGTTTTAAATATATATATATTTTTTACAGTTTACTAAGACAGTCTCCTCTTCCGTCTGCTACTACTGCTCTTTCTTTCATATATTCCCATAGTGCTTTGCACAGCTCTGTCGGGACCCCTCCCCTCCCTTACAGGTAGCAATGGTACCTACCATTTGTAAAGTGCTGTGACCACAAAGTACTTTTATTTTCTTTTTTTAAAATTCTTTTTTTTTTTATAGATATTTTATTGATTTTTTTTACAGAGAGGCAGGGAGAGGGATAGAGAGTTAGAAACATCAATGAGAGAGAAACATCGAGCAGCTGCCTCCTGCATGCCCCCTACTGGGGATGTGCCCGCAACCATGGTACGTGCCCTTGACGGGAATCGAACCTGGGACCCTTGAGTCCGCAGGCCGACGCTCTATCCACTGAGCCAAACCAGCTAGGGCTAAAGGATTCTTTTTAAAATATATATGCTTTTATTGATTTCAGAGAGGAAGGGAGAGGGAGAGAGAAACATCCAGGATGAGAGAGAACCATGGATCGGCTGCCTCCTGCACGCCCCACCCTGGGGATCGAGCCCACAACCCGGGCATGTGCCCCGACCGGGAATTGAACCCTGACCTCCTGGTTCATAGGTCGATGCTCAACCCCTGAGCCCCCCAGCCGGGCTCTCTGGCAGTTTTTGCTCGGATTGCTACGTGCTGAAGACGCGCCTGTGAAAATAACTTTCAACCAGGAAATCTCAGTTCTTCCTCTCTCTCCCGTCTGACAGATTTCCAGCACAAAATCACCGTGCAGGCCTCTCCCAACCTGGACAAACGGAGGAGTCTGAACAGCAGCGGGTCCAGCCCGCCCAGCAGCCCCACGGTGATCCCGCGGCTCCGGGCCATACAGCGTGAGCGCCCCCCTCACCCCCGCCCGCCCCCCCCACCCCCCCACCCCCACCACCCCGGGCCCTGTGTCTGTTTCTGTCATTCGTTCAACTGGTTGTAACTGAGCATTTGACATGGAATAGGTGTCACAACTATTGTGAAAACAAAATTTAGTCTTACATTCCTAAATCTAGTTTTCTTCCATTGATAATATTTTAAAAAATACACTGAGTGGCCAGATGATGATGATCTCTGAACGCATCGTAATCTGGCCACTCAGTGTATATATATCCTATAGAATAAAAGGCTAATATGCAAATTGTCCCCTCGACCAGGAGTTCGACCAGCAGGCAGGCTGGCCAACTGCCCATGTCCCCTCCCCCTGGCCAGGCTGGCTGGACCCCACCCATGCACGAATTCATGCACCGGGCCTCTAATACACACACACACACACACACACACACACACACACACACACACACTGAGTGGCCAGATTATTATGCGTTCAGAGATCATTATAATCTGGCCACTCAGTGTATATTTTTATTGATTTTAGAGAGTGAGAGAAAAATCAATGATAAGAGAGAATCATTGATCGGCTGCCTCCTGCACGCCCCCTACTGGGGATCGAGCCCACAACCCGGGCATGTGCCCTGACCAGGAATTGAACCGTGACCTCCTGGTTCGTAGGTCGATGCTGGACCATTGAGCCACGCCGGCCGGGCTTGGCTCTTATTTTTCCCCCAAATACAGTGAAACCCTAACCGTCACAGAAATATTAAGTGGATACATAAATAATCCAATCTTTGCTACTAATGTGCCTAGATTTTGTACCTTTTCTTTTAATTTATTTCAATGTTGGTGCTAATTTTCTCATTAGAGGAAGCTCACCATTGGTAAAGTGAAAGAAATCATTGATTATTTTTATGCTTCATTGTTTATGTGTTTTGAGTAAGGTAGGTTTTTTGTTTTTTTTTACAAATGACTTGATTCTTCTGACTTTAAAGTTTCTTCCTTGATGAATGAGTGATGCTCCCTGTCTAGTGACTTCGGATGAAAGCAACAGGACGTGGGGAAGGAACACGGTCTGCCGACAGGAGGAATTTGAAGATGTGAGAAGGAATTTCAAGAGGAGAGGTTGCACCTGGGGACCAAGTTCTATCCAAATGAAAGACAGAACCGATGGCAAAGAAAGGTGCGTGTGCGCCACCTGGTGGCTCCGGTGGGTACTGCGACAAATGCCAGCACCCTCTCAAGCATGGCATTTTGGCCAGACTTAGCTTAAAAAAAAAAAAAAATTAGACTTCTATGTGGAATCGAATAAACAAAATAAACTGATGAACAAAATAGACCCAGGAACACGGAAACATAGAACAGACTGACGAATCTCAGAGGGAAGGGGGGAGGGGGATGGGAAGAGATTAACCAAAGAACTTACATGTATACACTGAGTGGCCAGATTATGATGATCTCTGAATGCATAATAATCTGGCCATTCAGTATGTGTGTGTATATATATATATATTAGAGGCATGAATTCGTGCATGGGTGGGGTCCGGGCAGCCTGGCCAGGGGGAGGGGGCATGGGCAGTTGGCTGGCCTGCCTGCTGGTCGAACTCCTGGTCAAGGGGACAATTTGCATATTAGCCTTTTATTCTATAGGATATACACTGAGTGGCCAGATTATGCGTTCAGAGATGATCATAATCTGGCCACTCAGTGTAGATGCATACCTAACCCATGGACACAGACAAGAGTGTGGTGAAGGCCTGGGGAGGAGGTGGGAGCGGGATGGAGGGGGTCAGTAGCGGGGGAGAAAGGGGGACATGTGTAATACTTTCAACAATAAAGATAAATTTTAAAAATAAATAATAAGATAGAAAGTTTAAAAATGAGGATACTGTAGAGATATCTGAATATGATTTCCATTTCTAGGATGAGTGTATCATACTCATTCGTTATTAGTTCAAGTTAAGTCGTTAAATCTCCGACATATTATCGGTCTGATTTTTAAGGTTTTATTTGGGCTTCATTAGCTCCTCAACACCTAATGGGCCATGTGTTTCTATTACATTAAAATAACCATCTGGCCCTGGCCGGTGTGGCTCAGTGGATAGAGCATCGGCCTGTGGACTGAAGGGTCCCGGGTTTGATTCCTGGTCAAGGGCACGTACCTCGGTTGCAGGCTCCCGGCCTGCAGGAGGCATCCAATCAATATGTTTTTCTCTCCCATCGGTGTTTCTCTCTGTCTCTCCCTCTTCCTTCCACTCCCTCTAAAAATCAATGGGAAAAAAATATCTTCGGGTGAGAATTAAAAAGGAAGGAAGGAAGGAAATAAAATAAGCATCTTTCTCTTGTAGAATAAGACCTCTCTCGGATGGCAACAGTCCTTGGTCAACTCTCTTCATAAAACATCACAAAACCACGCCATTGGCATCGTTATTTGTGGACCAACCAGGTACGTACGTGCTTCAGAAACAGAATTTGCATCACCCTCCGCTTCTGGGTGTCCTAGACGCGGTTGAGCAGCCTTAGCATATCATTAGCATATTACGCTTTGATTGGCTGAACAGCCGGCCGGTCAACCGGACACTTAGCATATTAGGATTTTTTTTAAAAAATATATTTCACTGATTTTTTTACAGAGAGGAAAGGAGAGGGACAGAGAGCCAGAAACATCGATGAGAGAGAAACATCGACCAGCTGCCTCCTGCACAGCCCCCACCGGGGATGTGCCTGCAACCAAGGTACATGCCCTTGACCGGAATCGAACCTGGGACCCTTCAGTCCGCAGACCGACGCTCTATCCACTGAGCCAAACCGGTTTCGGCAGCATATTAGGATTTTATTGTGTGGGATTATCTGTGCCTGTCCAGATAGCGGGAGTCATCCGAGAAGCCATCTTCCTTCTTCCTTAGAATCTTTTTTTAAAAAATATGTATTTTATTGATTTTTTTTACAGAGAGGAAGGGAGAAGGATAGAGAGTTAGAAACATCGATGAGAGAGAAACATCCATCAGCTGCCTCCTGCACACTCCCCACTGGGGATGTGCCCGCAACCAAGGCACATGCCCTTGACCGGAATCGAACCTGGGACCCTTCAGTACGCAGGCCGATGCTCTATCCACTGAGCCAAACCGGCCAGGGCATCTTAGAGTCTTTTGATCCTCATAACTCCTCCTCCTAGGACACACTGGGCTCACTCCGTTCAGTCTCCATTAAGCTATGGATTCCATTTGACCATAACATCTCCCCTCTTTCTTGTCAACGCGGGGTAGACGCTTTGGGGTTTGTTACCTATACTAGGCACTCAGTGCACCCAGGGGAGGGGGAAAGACAGGGAGAAACATCGACGTGAGAGAAGCCCATCGATTGGTTGCCTCCTGCACGTGCCCTGACCTGGCTCCTGCAACCGAGGTACGTGCCCTTGACCGGCATGGAACGGGGACCTTCTGGCCCACAGGCTGACGCTCTACCCACTGAGCCACACGGGCTAGGGCTATTGTGCGTGTAGTTTAAAGGACTTTCCCTGGAAGACGCTCCCCCTTTGTGTGTCTCTGCCTTTCCCAGGTGCCTGCGAGGAGCCCAGACCCTCTGCCGACGGCTCGGAGCCCAGAAAACCACCGCAGAGCAAACCCTCGGGGCCCGCCCTGGCGGACCCGCCTCTGGGGAAAGATGGGCAGAGAGAGAGCCCGCCGGAGGCTGAGAACTGGGAGGAGGCCGCCTCCGCCGCGGGCACCCCTCAGGGGACCCCGACCCACACTCTGAGCAGGTCGCCCCCCAGGAGGAGGACGGAGGGCGCCCTGGTCAGCTGCACCGCCCTCCTGGCGGCCGTGGCCCTGGGCCTGGACCTCAGAGAGCTGCCCCGGGCGCCGGCCGCGGAGGAGCCGGGCCCCAGGGAGGAAAGGAGGAAACGCAAGGACATCCTGCCGCGGGCACCCTGGCCCCGCGGGGGCGCCGACCGCCCCCGGGCATCGGCCACGCTGCCCCCGCCCGGCGCCCTGGGTCTTCTCTCCCGGCCGTCCCTCTCCACCAAGTGCCTGCTGCAGGCGGAGGGCGGAGAGTCGTCCCTCGAGGGCAGCGGGCACAGCACGCGCGCCCCCGACGTGCCCGCTCCGGACGTCTGTCCTGCCGCAGGGGGGTGCCAGCCAGCCTCCCCACCCAGGCCGGAGGCCGAGCGCGGGGCGTGGAGGCCCCTGGGCCCCCCCTCCTCGGAGCAGACCCGTGGGAACGCGCCGCCCTGTGCTTCCTCGAAGAGAAGGGCAGCGGGCCACCGGCGGTCGGTGTCTGACGGGAACGCCTCTCTGGCCCCAGGTAGGCGCTCGGAGGGAAGGTGCAGACAGACAGACAGACAGACACCCTTTGTAGGCAGCAGAGGGTCGCCCCTCGCCTGGGCGCCTGACACGCGATGGCATGTCCCAGTGTCTCCGTGTACCAATGTGTTCCCACCGAGCACACAGGCCTTCAAATGCTCCCCGACGCCTTCCTTTCACACCGTCTGGATTCTGGGAAAAGGATAACGAGACGTCCGTCACTTAGATATGTCATGATAGCACCTTAAGTCAGCAAGCCCATGTGAGGCTGGCTGGTGTTCAGGTGTCTGTTTTTTAAAAGTTATTTTTATCGCCCTCACCGGTGTGGCTCAGTGGATGGAGCGTCAGCCTGCGGACTGAAGGGTCCCGGGTTCGATTCCGGTCAAGGGCATGTACCTTGGTTGCGGGCACATCCCCAGTGGGGGTGGTGCAGGAGGCGGCTGATCGATGTTTCTCTCTCATCGATGTTTCTGACTCTCTATCCCTCTCCCTTCCTCTCTGTAAAAAAATCAATAAAATATATATTTTTTTAAAAAATTATTTTTATGGATTTCAGAGAGGAAGGGCGAGGGAGAGAGAAAGAGAAACATCAAGGATGAGAGAGAATCACGGATCGGCTGCCTCCTGCACGCCCCCTACTGGGGATCGAGCCTGCCACCAGGTTATTTGTCTGGTTTGCATGGTCAGACGCCCCAGTCTCTGATTGAACTGTCTTTGCTTTCTCAGCAGCTGCTGCCGCAGGAGCTCCGGTACCGCCCCCTGCGCGGGCGTGGGGGCCCCCCCACCCCTCCTGGCCTCACAGGAACCTGCCCCCCCAGGCCCTGCCTCTGGAGGCCCCGCCTGGAGAACAAAGAGCCTTCACTTCTGTGCCTCCCCCCTCCGCCCTCCCAGCCCCCGCGGACGCCCCCCAGGCCTCCCCGGGGAGGACAGAGCCGCTGCCCGCACGGGCCGACCCTGGCCTGGGCGGCGGGGCACCGACCCCCGGCTGTGCCCCCGGCTGTCCCCCCGGAGCCCCGGACAGAACTAGGTCGCTCGGGCCCTCCTTGCTGGACGCCGACGTGCAGGGCCAGAGCCGGGACTGCACGCCGCCCCTGTGCCAGGTGAAGAGCGGGCGCGGCCGTCCGTCCGTCCGCCAGCTGGAGAAGGGATTCCTGTCCTAGTGCCTTACGTTTGTGCCCGCCTGCCTCCCTTTTCTAAGGAGAACAATTAAAACACTGCGTCTGCCTTGGCGTTGTTTATGCTGCCGGGTCTGGCAGAGCGGCAGTGGCCCCGCGCCTGCAGCGGTCACGGGCGTCCGAGAGGGACATGGACGTGAGCGCGGCAGGCCGTCCAAGGAGATGGGCTTGCCAGTGGATTCCTGCCCGGTGACCTGAAACACAACACACTCCCGTGTGAGAGCGTGTGGCCACGCAAAACGCACGGCTCTGCTGGGAAGAGTTGGGGCCGCACAAGGTTTAATTCTGCTGCTCGCGTGTCCGCTGTCTGTTAGCTGATCGCACAGGAAGGGGTGGGTCACCTTGTCCCCCGATTCCTCCCTCCCTCCTCCCCCTCCTTCCCCTCTCTCCCTCCCCCCTTCCCCCTCCCTTTTTCCCTCTTTCCCTCTCTCTTTCTCCCTCTCCTTTCTCCTTTCGTCTCACCTTTCTCTCTCTAACTCTCTCTCTTTGGTGCAACAAAAAGCCAAGAAGAAGAATGTGCTATTAGTCAGTAAAGGTGCCTATTTTTAAAAATATATATATTTTTATTGATCTCAGAGAGGAAGGGAGAGGGGGAGAGAGAGAGAGAAGCATCCATGATGAGAGAGAATCATGGATCGGCTGCCTCCTGCACGCCCCACACTGGGGATGGAGCCCGCAACCCGGGCCTGTGCCCTTGACCGGGAATCGAACCGTGACCTCCTGGTTCCTGGGTGGATGCTCAACCCCTGAGTGACGCTGGCCGGGCAAAGGTGTCTATTTTTTAAAAAAATGGTAACTAGAATAGATACAAAATCCTCTGTAAAGGACCTAGACCAGTGGTCGGCAAACCGTGGCTCGCGAGCCACCTGCGGCTCTTTGGCCCCTTGAGTGTGGCTCTTCCACAAAATACCACGGCCTGGGCGAGTCTATGTTGAAGCAGTGGCGTTAGAAGAAGTTTAAGTTTAAAAAATGTGGCTCTCCAAAGAAATTTCAATCGTTGTCCTGTTGATATTTGGCTCTGGGGACTAAGGAGTTTGCCAACCACTGGCCTAGACCCAACAGTAGGGTTATCATGCATAAATACACCCAATTCTCACCTAAACTTTGCACTATTTCTCTCTTGGAGGAGAATCTACTGGATGTTAGTAACTTATACATTTTACCCATTCGGCGTCCAAAGCAGACGTTCACAGGATCAGACCTTGGAGCTGGGCTCAGCACGATGTGTGCACCTGAGACCTGCCTCCCGGGTCCTCCCTGTAGAAAGCGGGTTTCCGGGTCCAGAAGCCAGGGGTTCGGCCTCCGGAATGGGGAGACGCCTTTTCCTTTTGTAGCAGCATCTTTAAAAAATGGACACACGTTCCGCTGTGTTGTACACACCCCTGCCGTGTCCTTTTTCCCCGCGTAAACGCGTCCTTCTCGGAATCATCCCGGATATGGTTGGAGAGGAACACTGCCAGGTCCAAAAACAGCGGCACGGTTGGAATTTAGGGGCTGGGTAGTTATTTCCCCGTTCGTTTCATTCTGGATCCTTCCCTGGAAGAAAACAGCCTTGTGTTTCGAGATTCCCGCGGCGGAATCTCGGGTGCTCACTGCGCTGTGCTGTGTTCCCGTCCCTTCCACGGTGCGGCTTGCTTTCGGTGGGTGTTGAATTCCTACCTGGAAGAGGCATAGAGAAACCACGTGTTCAGTTTTGTTTCTACCAGAGAACTGGGGGGCCGAGGGGGGACGGCGGTGGTGAGTGTCCGTCTGTCTTGTCCCCATCTTCCTGGTCCTGCTTTTTAAAAAAATATATATTTTATTGATTTTTTACAGAGAGGAAAGGAGAGGGATAGAGAGTTAAAAACATTGATGAGAGAGAAACACCGATCAGCTGCCTCCTGCACACCCCCTACTGGGGATGTGCCCACAACCAAGGTACATGCCCTTGACCGGAATCGAACCTGGGACCCTTGAGTCCGCAGGCCGATGCTCTATCCACTGAGCCAAACCGGTCAGGGCTGTTTTCTTTTTTTAATACATCTTTTTGGTGATTTCAGAGAGGAAGGGAGAGGGGAGAGAGAGAAACATCTATGATGAGAGAGGATCATGGATCGGCTGCCTCCTGCACGCCCCCCACCGGGGATCCAGCCCACAACCCGGGCATGTGCCCTTGACCGGGAATCGAACCGTGACCTCCTGGTTCCTAGGTCGACGCTCAACCCCTGAGTCACGCCGGCCGGCTGCCTGTTCCCGTTTAGCTTTATTTTAGTCAGCTCTGTTTGAATGAATCTAGAAGGGGGGCCATTTAAAGAGATAATTACAAGAGTCGCCTGACGCTGTCACGTCTCTATTTTCACTGGGATCTCGTGTGCATTTGCGATTTTCTACGTGCATACGGAGCAGAAGCTGTTATTTATTATTCCTGTAGCCCCCGTAGCCCCCTGAAAGCTAAATTAACCCCAGTTCCTGTTAGTCCACCACGAAGGTGCTCCCTCTGCCGAGACGTAAGGCCCGGGCCCGTGCGCTGTATTACGAAGCCTCTCGCGTGAAAAAGATGTTTACACACGTTGTCTATATTTTTTAATAAACTCTTCTGGATGGCTGGTCTCCCTGCTCCGCGGCTCTGATCGGCTCCCGAGGACGGACTGTGGTTTTATCTGCGTTCCACTAGACAAAGCGCGTTAATAAAGATCGTTGATGCTGAATAAGCCCGGGTATTTCTCCGTCTTCTGGTCTCGGGGTTTCAAGGGGAGTTGGGGTACAGAGGAGGTGGGGTGCAGGTGTAGCTGAAACTCCAGGCTGCGGGGGGGGGGGTGGTCCCCAGCTGTGGCCACCTGGCCCCCAGGCAATGCCTTTCAAGGGGTAGGGTACCGGCTGGCGAGGGAAGGGTTCCGGGAGCCCAAGGAGCGGGAGTGGTGGGTGAATGGCTCCCCCTTGGGGATAAGGGGGTGATTTTCTCCTCGAGGGTCGGAGGAAAGGGACGGACGGGTCCGTGATGAAGAGATTTTGCAGTGCAGAAAAATAAAGCGGAATGTTGGCTTCGTTCGACCTTCCGCGTAAAGGAGAAGGCAAGGTTATTGCCTGAAAGTGAAAAATTACTGGCAGGAATTTCTAAACAAATGCAAAATATTGTGTGTGTGTTTTGTTTTGTTTTTTTAGAAGATTGCAGCCCTGGCTGGTGTGGCTCAGTGGATAGAGCTTCGGCCTGGGGACTGAAAGGTCCCAGGTTTGATTCCAGTCAAGGGCACAGGCCCGGGTTGCGGGTTCCGTCCCCAGTGGGGGGTGTGCAGGAGGCAGCCGATCCATGATTCTCTCTCCTCGTTGATGTTTCTCTCTCTCTCTCTCCCTCTCCCTTCCTCTCTGAAATCAATACAAATATATTAAAAAATAAAAGAAGATTGCAAAGGAGTTGTACTAAATAACCCTACCATCCCGTTTCAGTTATTTTCATGTTTTTCTCTCGGTGGTGATGATAATATATGCCCACTGTAGAAAATGTGAAAGACAGAAAAATGGACGAGAAATAAAAGTCACCTCTATGCTCCACTGTTACCCGAAGACAGCTGTTCGGAGCTGGGTTTATTTTCGTGCAGCCGATGTGTTAGGCAGAGACGGCCGTATTTTATTTTAAAAATGTTTTTATTCATTTCTTTTTTTTTTCTCCAATTTTTTTAATTAAGGTATTATACGTGTACATATCTTACCATTGCCACCCCCCACCCCACTCCCATATATGCCCTCACCCCCCAGAGTTTTGCATCCATTCATTTCTTTTTTTTTGAGACTGTCCTATTTTACAAATTTGAGATTCTGTACGAAAGATTTTATATTTTCTATACCTAAGATTGCTTATGCTTCAGTCGTCTTCAGACCCATCTTCAATAGCTAGATGGTATCTTCGCTGTATAAAAAAAAAGATACCTTTTTTTTTTTTTTTTTAGCATTTCCCTATTTTGGAATATTTAAAAAATATATATTTTTAAATTATTTCAGAGCGGAGGGGAGAGGGAGAGAGAGAGATCAAAGCATCAATAATGAGAGAGAATCATGGGTTGGCTGCCTCTTGCACGCCCCCTGTTGGGGATTGAGCCCACAACCTTGGCATGTGCCCTTGACTGGAATTGAACCCAGGACCCTTCAGTCCACAGGCCGACGCTCTATCCACTGAGCCAAACCGGCTAGGCTACTTTGGAACGTTTTGATTGTTCCTGATTCTTCATGATCTCACATATGGGTGTGTGTGTATTTTATATGTGTAATATGCATATACACTGAGTGGCCAGATTATTATGACCTCTGAACGCATAGTAATCTGGCCACTCCGTGTATATATATATATATATATTAGAGGCATGAATTCGTGCATGGGTGGGGTCCGGCCAGCCTGGCCAGGGGGAGGGGACATGGGTGGTTGGCCGGCCTGCCTGCTGGTCGAACTCCTGGTGGAGGGGACAATTTGCATATGAGCCTTTTATTCTATAGGATATACCCTGAGTGGCCAGATGATTATGCGTCCAGAGATCATCATCATCTGGCCACTCAGTGTATACTGTTTATGAACTCTCGTCTATAAATCTTTGCCTCTGCCTCTCTGATAACTTTTTCTGAGGGCGCCCCCTGGAGGCAGAGCACACAAACCCTGCGGCATATTGTGAAATCGCCTTTCCAGGAAAGGCACCCCTCCCTGTCCATGAGGTGGCTGGCTGGCCCTCCTCCCCTAACAAGGAACACCCCTTGGCAAAGCTCAGTCCCTCTGGCAGCTGGCACGCTGGGCCCTTGTCACTCTTCATGTTTTAAAGCGTGAGGGCTCCCCAACGGGACATGCCCACACTCTCCTGGGTGGGCTCTCGGGTGCCTCTTGTGGAGGGTGGGAAGGGGGGGCGGAAGCTTCTAGAAAGAAGCCGGGGTGCCTGGGGCTGGACCCACCGTGATGGGGACCCCAGGGCTCACTGGGGCCGGGACAGCAGGGCACAGCCAACAGCACAGGCACACACTCTTATTCGAGTCCACAAAGATACACACACACTTCCACGCACACTCACAGACACATGCACACTCACTCACATGCACACACAAAAACGCTCCTGCAGACACTCACACATGCACGTGTACACTCAGACACACGTACCTTCTATGCATGTGCATGCACAGCCCACATATGCACACGTGCATACACGTACGTGCACACATATGAGCAAACACATGCCCATGCACTCACTCACATGAGTGTGCACACGTGAGCACAGTCTCATAGACACACAGGCTCATGCACCCACGCGTGCTCATGCACAGACACAATCACACAGTTGCACACACACACGGCCACACTGTCAGGCATGCACGTGCACACACACAAACACACACCCTCACACACGCGTGCACACACACACACACACACACACACACACGCACACGCTCTCCTCCCACCAGGGGCCAAACCGGTTCTCCCACGGAGCCCAGCGGAGCCGGAGGAGCCTGCCCCCGCCCGGCCTGGCTCTCCGGCCAAGTTTGCGCGCGGTCCCCAGGGCGCTCGGGTTACCTGCGCCGGCACCACGTCAGCGCCACCTCACCGTGGCCACTGGGCGTCCTGAAGGAAGCAGGAAAGGGGGACGACAGCCTCCGGGAGCAGCCAATCGGGGCGCGGGCTGGCCGCTGCGGGCGGGGCGGGATCGGAGCGCGGCGCGGGGCGGGGGACGGGAGGTGCGCAGGGGGGCGCGGGGCCGCCGGAGCCCGGGGCGGGCGCGGGAAGGGGGGGGCGGGCACCAAGGGCGGGCTCGGGGCGGGGCGGGGCGGGGCGGGCGGCGCGGGGAGCCGATCGCCGGGTGCGGGCGGCCGGCGCGGCGGGGCCCGGCGCGGGAAGATGCTGCAGTCCCTGGCGGGCAGCTCGTGCGGGCGCCTGGTGGAGCGGCACCGCTCGGCCTGGTGCTTCGGCCTCCTGGTGCTCGGCTACCTGCTCTACCTGGTGTTCGGCGCCGTGGTCTTCTCGTCCGTGGAGCTGCCGTACGAGGACCTGCTGCGCCAGGAGCTGCGCAAGCTGAAGCGGCGCTTCCTGGAGCAGCACGAGTGCCTGTCGGAGGCGCAGCTCGAGCGCTTCCTGGGCCGCGTGCTGGAGGCCAGCAACTACGGCGTGTCGGCGCTGGGCAACGCCTCGGGCAGCTGGAACTGGGACTTCACCTCGGCGCTCTTCTTCGCCAGCACCGTGCTCTCCACCACCGGTAGGCGCCCCTGGCCCCGGCCGCCGCGGGCCCCCTGGCGCGCCCCTCCCCGTGCGCCCCCGCCCCTCCCCGTGCGCCCCCGCCCCTCCCCGTGCGCCCCCCGCCCCTCCCCGTGCGCCCCCCGCGCCTCCGATGCACCCACCCCAACCCCGGCCACCTCCCCTCGCTGGGAGACTGGCCCCGGCCGCCGCGGTCCCCCTGGCGCGCCCCTCCCCGTGCGCCCCCCGCGCCTCCCCGTGCGCCCCCCGCGCCTCCGATGCACCCACCCCAACCCCGGCCACCGGCCACCTCCCCTCGCTGGGAGACTGGCCTTGGCCGGGCTCGTGGAGCCGGAAGCTGGGGAGGTGGCCTAAGAATGTGAATTGGGTCTGCCGCCGGGCCGGGAACTCTTGGGAAGTGGCCCCCAAAACCTTCGGCCTGGGTGGCTAGAGGGGCTTCATGGGCTCCGTCCTTTTATCTGGGTCCCCGACCCCCCAGCCAGCCTGGTTGGATGGAACCCACTCGGTCCCGGCCTTGGCCCCCGGGATGCGGGGAAACTCCCGAGTTCCCGGCGCGCGCACCTTCCCCGGACCCATCCCGCGCGCACAGGCCGCAGACGCGCAGGAGAACGCGTGGCGGGGTCACCTTTCCGAGGGCGCCTTTCCCTGGAGGATGCACAGGCTTGTGGGCTCCTTTCTAGGGGGGGGGGGGGGGCGGGGAGGCGGCGAGGGAACCGAGTGACATCACTCTGCTCCTCGGGGTGACCTGGGCACACAGGCCCATCCGGTTTTGTTTGTTTTTTGTGTGTGTGTTTTTTTTTTTTTTTTTTTCCCCCAGAGGAGGAGGAGGGGTGAGGGAATGCCGTGGATCTGGCAAAATGGGGCACCCTGATTCAGCAGTATTTCAACTTTCTGGAGGGGGAGCCAGCCTTAAACTTCGGGGCGCACCTGCCTGCCTCGCAGGACTCACCCAGCAGGAGGAGCGCCCCACGCCCCGGGGTGACCGAGGCCCGCCCTGCGCCCCGGGGCAGCGCTCCTGGGCTGGTCTAGATGAAGGCAGGCTGAGCGAGGCACGTACACCTGCCAGCAGGTACTTCTATGTGGGCCGATGTACCTGGAATGTGGCTTAGAGAGCGCTCATGGCATCTGGCCTTTTGTGGGTGTTTTGTGTGTGTGTGTGTGTTTTAAATATATTTTATTGATTTTTTTACAGAGAGGAAGGGAGAGGAATAGAGAGCTAGAAACATCGATGAGAGAGAAACATCGATCAGCTGCCTCCTGCACACCCCCTACTGGGGATGTGCCCGCCACCAAGGCACATGCCCTTGACCGGAATCGAACCCGGGACCCTTCAGTCCGCAGGCCGATGCTCTATCCACGGAGCCACACCGGTCAGGGCATGTTTTGTTTTTAAAGTATATTTTTATTGCTTTCAGAGAGAGGAAGGGAAGGGGGGGGAGAGAGAGAGAGATAAAAACATCAATGATGAGAGAGAATCATTGATGGGCTGTCTCCTGTATGCGCACACTTCCCCCCCCCCCCCCCCCACTGGGGATCGAGCCCGCAACCCAGGGCATGTGCCCTAACGGGGAATCGAACCGTGACCTCCTGGATCATAAGTCCATGCTCAACCCCTGAGCCACACTGGCCGGGCAAAATCTGATCTTTTGAACAATCATCTTGACTTGCACAAGGTCACACCCGTCCTAGCGGCCAGTGTGGCCCGGAATCGGGGCCTTGTGGTGCCCCTGCCAGGAATTCTTTGCCCCCCGTGTCCCCTCTCCTTGGCAGGTGAATCTACTTTGTTACTTCAACTCTGCCTTCACCCTCCCCCACCCCCACCCCTTTCCCACCTGCCAGGGTTTGTTTGTTTTGAAATCCCTGGGCTACATCCAGTCCATTTGTGTGGGTAATTATTTGGGAATAGCTACTAGTACACTGCGGGCTTGGTTCTGTAAGACAATGATTCAGAAGTCTGGGGTGAGTGACTAAAATGGAATAAACAGGAAGTCTTGTGTGTTTTTTTGTGAATTTTTAAAAAATGTATTTTAATTGACTTCGGAGAGGAAGGGAGAGGGAGAGAGCGACAGAAACATCCGTGATGAGAGCGAATCATGGATCCGCTGCCTCCTGCACGCCCCACATTGAGGATGGAGCCAGCCACCCCGGGCAGGTGCCCTTGACGGGAATCGAATCCGGGACCCTTCAGTCCGCAGGCTGAGGCTCTACCCACGGAGCAGAACTGGCCAGGGGGATGGATCTCTGGTTGTTGGTATTCCGATGGCAGTGTCGTTCCCGAGAAAGTCTGTTATTCATGCAAAGCAGGAGCTCCTGAAGGAAATCAGTGCACGGGGCACTTGAGGATAAACGAGGTGGGAATGGGGCCTCTTAGGGCTTGTGAAATTAGCAGACTCAATGGATTTTTTTTTTTTTTTCCATGGGTAGGAGAGAGCTGGATTGGCTCATTTAAGGAGAATGCTAACAGGATTTAGAGTCTATCCTACATCCAGGATGTCTCTCTGCTGGTCTGGTACTGACCTGCTCCTGACACATCTGAAGTTCGGAATGGGGTCAAAACACGGGCTTTGTGGCAGAGGGTCAGCCGGTTTTTCGGGTAAAGCTAGGGTACTTCATGTCTAGGAAAATGTTACCCGGAAAAGTACCAGACAGCTGGGTAGATACTAGACATGCTGTAGGTGTGTGTGTGTGTGTGTGTGTGTGTATGTGTGTGTGTGAGCTCTGTTGATGGATAGTCACTGAGATCATTGTCAGCCAGCCCATCAGCACGGCGAGCCCCTGTCTTGCCCAGAATAGAAGCAGTGAGCACCCCCTTGGTGCTGTTCTCGGGGGACCTCTGGACCCTGAGGGGCATGAGTGCATCAGGCCAGCAGCTTCTCACCCCCAAAAAGCCCCAGCGTCCTGTCCGGGGAAGTCTTGAGCCCGGTCTTCCTGGTCTATTAGGAAGAAGTTTGGGGTTGGTACCTAGGATATAGTTCCTGTTATAAATGACTGTGGCTCGAAAGAAATCAAGCTTTTGCTTTTGTGGCATAACTATACACCTGGTCAGGAATACCAGCTTTGCCCTGACCGGTGTGGCTCAGTGGATAGAGCGTCGGCCTGCGGACTGGAGGGTCCCAGGTTCGATTCCGGTCAAGGGCATGTACCTTGGTTGCGGGCACATCCCCAGGAGGGGGTGTGCAGGAGGCGGCTGATCGATGTTTCTAACTCTCTGTCCCTCTCCCTTCCTCTCTGTAAAAAAATCAATAAAATATATTTCTAAAAAAGGAAAGGAAAAGAATACCAGCTTCGTTTGTACAGACACCTGGCGGGAAATCGGGGGCCTCCGAGGTCAGGTGGTTTTGTGGACGGTGGGGTCGGCGCACGGGAAAACGCCGGTGCTCCGTGTTTGGATCCCTCGCCGTGGGGTGTCGTGTCTGGCGTAGTCCGAGGGCACAGGGCTGGAGCGGATCCTGCAGGGACGCCATCCGATCCCGCCTGCAGCCGAGTCCAAGAGGTACTGACGCCTGTGATTTCTCCGTGGCCCGAGCCACGGGGTCTCCATCCAAAAGCGGGCGTCTTTGGGGTATCTTGCCTTCCTCCACGCTTCTGTCGCCTGGATTGAGGTTGTGCCCCGACGTCTTTCGCTCCTTCTGGGTGCTGTCCTCAGAGTTGGTGCAAGGGGTTTGGCCCTGACACGAGGTCAGGTTGAAAAGGGGGTCACGGGGGAGCTGGGGGTGCAGAGGGAACCCCATCTGAAAGGACGGGGGTCATTCTCTCCCTGAGCAGGAATCAGACTCTCGGAGGGCTTGTCTGTTCCTTTCTAGGGTGTCTTTCCCTTTCCTGGCCTGGGAAACGGAGTCGATGCTTACAGTGAAGAGATTGCTTGGGTTGTGTCAGACATGGGCAATGGCATTAATTTGTTTATTTATTTATTTTAAAATATATTTTGATTGATTTCAGAGAAGAAGGGAGAAGGAGAGAGAGAGAGATAGAAACATCCATGATGAGAGAGACTCATGGATCGGCTGCCTCTTGCACGCCCCACACTGGGGATGGAGCCCGCCACCCGGGCACGTGCCCTGACCGGGAATCGAACCAGTGACCTCCTGGTTCCTAGGTCGACCCTCCACCGCAGAGTCTCCTCGATCCAGATCAGATCCCCACCCTGTGCATCGGCCCCTGGGGCTCCCATGAATAGTTCTCCATCACCAGCGAGGTTTCCGGAGCCTCCGGTTCGCCGGGGGCCGGTCTCCCACGTGGGGCTCTTGTCTTCCTGTCCGTGAGTCCGTCTGGGAGGGGGAAGGAGGGACAGTCCACACGGGGACAACATGAAACGCACAGGGGTTCCCTGGGGAGAATCGCTCAGGAGAAACGACCCGCAGCAAAGAGAGACGAGGAGACGGGCCGGGTCTCTTCAGGGCGCCTAGCTCTTGTATTTCTAGGCAGGAAATAAGAAAAACATCCTTTCCCCCCCCCCCCCCCCCCCACAAGGCACCTCAGCATGGTCGGGCTCTGTGAGCTTCAAATAGCACCCAGTTTGTAACAGATGGGAAAGGCGTCACGTGACCGAGGACACCCCGAGTGACTGTTTTCGCTGGGTGTTCAGTTTGCTGAGTTACCGTGAGTCACCACAGGATGCCACCTCAGCACGGTGGCTCCCCGCTGTCCCCGGTGACCTCAGCGTCCCCTTCTCAAATGCTGGGTTTTCTTAAAATAAACACGGAGTGGCCTGATGATGATGATCTCTGAAAGCACAATCATCTGGCCACTCAGTGTCCATCCTATAGAATAAAAGGCTAATATGCAAATGGTCCCCTCGACCAGGAGTTCCACCAGCAGGCAGGCCGGCCAACCGCCCATGTCCCCTCCCCCTGGCCAGGCTGGCCGGACCTCACCCATGCACGAATTCATGCACCGGGCCTCTAATACACACACACACACACACACACACACACACACACACACTGAGTGGCCAGATTATTATGCGTTCAGAGATCATCATAATCTGGCCACTCAGTGTATATATATATCCTTATTGATTTCAGAGAGGAAGGAAGAGGGAGAGAGAGAAACATCCCTGATGAGAGAGAATCATGGATTGGCTGCCTCCTGCACGCCCCCTACTGGGGATGGAGCCCACTCCCCGGGCACCTGTCCTTGACCTGAGTTGAACCCGGGACCCTTCAGTCTGCAGGCCGACGCTCTATCCACTGAGCCACACGGGCGAGGGCTCAACGGCTGTGTTTTTTAATGTCATCCCAGGCTGTGAATAACGGGGGGGGGAGGGGGGGGACGTGCATGTCTGAGACTAGAATGAAAAGGTTAAGACATCCTCGAAACTAAAATTCTTGACGTGTCTGGACGCCGGTTGCCGGGGCACTGAATTATTTAAAGACCTCGGTCCGGTGGATTAAGTTCGCTGTCGGAGCCGCGGAGGCTGTGCCCAGCGGCTCTCTGTCCGACCGCCCCCCTGAGGAGTTCAGACCAGGGACAGCCGCCCCCATCACGCCCGCGGGTCCCCCAGCTGTGACACGGGCCACCGCCGTCACAAAGGCACCCTGGCGGGCGGGCGGGCGGGGGAGCCCTGCGCTGTCACAGGAGGACCCGGTGGGCAGCCATCTGTCGTCCCCACGCCCACCTCGCGCTCCTGCCTCCGCAGTGTATCTTACGCTTAGAAATGGGACCGACAGCCCAGCCGGCGTGGCTCAGTGGTTAGAGCAACCGGGCCTCGGACCGAAGGGTTGCCGGTTCCATTCCCGTCCAATGCATGTACCATGGTTGCGGGCTCGATCCCCAGTGGGGGACGTGCAGGAGGCAGGCGGTCCATGATTCTCTCTCATCACTGATGTTTCTCTCTCTTTCTCCCTTTCCTTCCTCTCTGACATCAATAAAGATATATTTAAAAAAAAAAAAAAAAAAGGAAACGTGGTAGGTTTGGTGGGTGACACAGAGGAGGACATACATGTACAGCCCAGGTTCCCGGAAGAGGGCGGAGCCCGGCCTGCAAGAGGTCGTGAGGTCGTGAGGGTGGCAGCCGCCCAGGGCCCGGAGCCACCTGCTGGCTGGCCAGTGGCCACAGGAGGCCTAAGGGCGAGGGCAGGGGCCTGGGTGTGGGAAGTACTGTTTGCACTTGACCCTGTGGGCGGCAGGGAGCCGCTGCCGGCTCCTGACCCTGCCCTTGGACAAACAGCCCGGCTCAGACAGGGACGGCTGGGGCTGGGCCGCAGGGCACTGAGGTGTGCTTCTTTTTGTTTTAATATATTTTTATTGCTTTCAGAGAGGAAGGGAGAGAGAGGGAGAGAGAGAGAGAGAGAGAGAGAGAGAGAGAGAGAGAGAGAGAGGGAGGGAGAAACATCAACGAGGAGAGAGAATCCTGGATCGGCTGCCTCCTGCACGCCCCCCACTGGGGATGGAGCCCGCAACCCGGGCCTGTGCCCTGTGACCGGGAATCGAACCCTGACCTCCTGGTTCCTAGGTCGACGCTCAACCCCTGAGCCAGGCCGGCCGGGCAGAGGCGTTTGCAGTCCCCGAGGACAAGGTGTCCTGTCCCGAGGCAGAGCGACTGCCCGGGGGACCATCAGGACGGACAGAGAGTCCGGAGATGGGGCCGGGGGACCCTCAGGCAGAGTGGGGGTGGACATCTATGGGAACACCGGGCCCTGGGGCACCGAGGGGTCAGGGAGATGGCCGTGGGCGACACCCCCACTGTGTCGCAGAGGGAGCCCCGAGCGAGCCCGTGAGCAGCCACGGTGTCCCTGTACAGGGAACGTGTGTGTCTCTCCGGGTGTGTCTGTGGCAGGAACTTGGACGGGAGATGGCCTAAGCCCCAGCCCTGTGCCCCTCCACCTCCTCTCTCAGGTACGGCTTGGCCGGACCCCAGCTTTCAGGGCAGAGAGGGGGGGCTCTGGGGAGCTGGGTCCCTCACCCCCAATGCCCAGGGATTCGGCCAATAGGTGATCGATCGCCTCTGAGGGGTGTCGTTCCAGATGGTCCCCGTGTGTGTCAGTGAGTGGCAGACGGGCATTTGGAACCGGTTTTGAAGGGTGCTCGGTAGCAGGGTCCTTCCCCACATCCTGTTTGTGCCGCGGAACAGGCGTTGACGCCCCAGAACCTGAACCTCAGCTCCGCTCCCGCGTGGCCCCACTGTGGCTTGAAGCTTTTGTCTTGCAATGCAAGGCGGGTGTCAGACACCCAGTGTGACCGAGAGAGAGAAAATGTCTCCGTGCCTCGGGCTCGGGTGAAGGAGAGCTGGCTGGCTTCCCTCGCATCTCGAATGTTCGTTTTGGCTGAAGGGCACCCAGGACGGCTCTGCTCTGACCCGCGTGCGCCGGTGGGTCTTTGAGCCCCGGCTCAGAGGCAGGGCTGAGAGACACACGCAGGTGGAAATGTTTGAAAAGCAAAGAAGAGTGGTGTGTGTTTTTTTTAAAAACATGTTTTTTATTTTATTATATGATTTCAGAGAGGAAAGGAGAAGGAGAGAGAGAGTGAGAAACATCCATGATGAGAGAGAACCACGGATCGGCTGCCTCCTGTACGCCCCACACTGGGGATCGAGCCGGCAACCCGGGCATGTGCCCTTGACCGGGAATTGAACTGTGACCTCCTGATTCATAGGTCGATGCTGAGCCACGCCGGCCGGCCGGGTTGGGCATGACTTCTTCTTCTTTTTTTTTTTTTTAATATAGTTTATTGATTTTTTACAGACAGGAAGGGAGAGGGATAGAGAGGTAGAAACATCGATGAGAGAGAAACATCCATCAGCTGCCTCCTGCACACCTCCTACTGGGGATGTGCCCGCAACCAATGTACACACCCTTGACCGGAATCGAACCTGGGACCCTTCAGTCCCCAGGCCGACGCTCTATCCACTGAGCCACACCGGCCAGGGCTGGGCACGACTTCTTAGTCCTTCACGGAACTGGGCGCCTCTGCTGGCCACACGCCCACCCTGGAGGCCGCGGCCACGTGCTGATGTTCCTGGCTCCCTGTCCCTTCTCAGGAGCCAGACTCGGACTCTGACCCCCGCCTCTGCCCTCTGTGGCCCCGGCCTGTCTTCCTCCTCGGCTCCCGTCCCGGGGCAGCTCTCAGAACTCGGTTTTCGGGAGCCTCTCCCCTCCGACCCAGGCCTTGCCTTGAAAGGGATGAGCGAGGAGACAGCACGCTCTGTTCCCAGAAACGTCCTCGGACCTCGCCTACCTGCAGCTCCTTATCAGCGCTTCCTCCTCGGCCCTCCCCGGGGGCAGGCGTGTGACTGGCCCCCTTGGGTAGGATGGTGTCGGTCGTTTCCGTGACAACTGTATTGATGACGAATGCGTGAATCGCAGGAACGTGGCAGTGAGGTCTTCGGGACGCGGGTGGGGAGGAGGAAGTTACCGAGGTGTTGGTGGCGTGACCCGTAGACATCGACCCTGTCCTGGATGGACGTGTCATTGGCGTCCTTCTGACAGGTATGGAACAGTAAAGGTATTTAAAAAAAAAAAAAAATCAGCATTTTAAGCCTGGCCGGTGTGGCTCAGTGGTTGAGCACTGACCTTTGAACCAGGAGGTCACGGTTCGATTCCCGGTCAGGGCGCATGCCTGGGTTGTGGGCTCCATCCCCCGTAGGGGGCGTGCAGGAGGCAGCCGATCCATGATTCTCTCTCATCATGGATGTTTCTACCTCCCTCCCCCTCTCTCTCTCTCTCTCTGAAATCAATAAACACATACACTGAGTGGCCAGCTGATGATGATCTCTGAACGCATAATAATCTGGCCACTCTTTGTGTGCGTGTGTGTGTGTGTGTGTGTGTGTGTGTGTGTGTTTGTGTGTGTGATATATATCCCACACACAGAGGCCCGGTGCATGAATTTGTGCATGGGTGGGGTCCGGCCAGCCTGGTCAGGGGGAGGGGACATGGGCGGTTGGCCGGCCTGCCTGCTGGTGGAACTCCTGGTCGAGGGGACCATTTGCATATTAGCCTTTTATTCTATAGGATATACACTGAGTGGCCAGATGATTATGCGTTCAGAGGTCATCATCATCTGGCCGCTCCATGTGTTTTTAAAAGAAAAGGAAAGGGGAAAAAAATGGCAGGCTCGGGGCATTCTGCAGAAGTGAGAGTGCCTCTCTCCACGGCAGATGGGACCGGGGCCCGCGGAGCTGACAGATGGTGGCCCAGTGTGGGCGGCCCTCTCCTGGCTGCACAGCCCCTGGCACAGCCCCTGGCACAGGTGCGGGCGCGGGGCCCCGCTGGGGAGGAGCCGGCGTGGTGACGAACCCAGCTCTGCATCCCGGGCTCCGTGGCGGAGCTGGGCCTGGCACGGGAAAGCGTTCGGTGCCAGAAAGCACTGTTTTCAGAGAGGGAGGGACTCACGAGACTCCGCCACGCAGCTGTCCTCCCCGCGTTTGGCTCCGTGGGGCAGGGTGTGTGTCCACACGCGTGACAGATGCTTTCTTCGGGCTGTCTTGCGGTGGGGGTGCGTGTATCCGATGCCGTGAGTCGCCTCGATTCCTGGCCACCTGGGGGATGAATGGAGCCCGCGGCGTCCCATCCTCAGCATCCTGCTCAGCTGTGGGCTCGAGCCTGTGGCTTCCTTCCTGGAGCCGGTCTGCCTCTTCCTCGTTTCCTGCTGCCTTCTGTCTTTCCTTACTGTTTTGGGTAGCTGCCCACAAAGCAAATAATACCACTCCCTGTTTGGCCAAAGAAAACATCACCTTTGGCCCTGGCCGGTGTGGCTCAGTGGATGGAGCATCGGCCTGCAGACCAAAGGGTCCCGGGTTCGATTCCCGTCAAGGGCACGTGCCTCGGTGGCAGGCTCCTGGTCGGGGCGCATGCAGGAGGCAACCCATCCATGTGTCTCTCTCACATCCATGTTTCTCTGTCTCTCCCTTTCTTTTAATTTTCTTTCCTTTTTTTTTAAAATTTTATTGATTTTTTCCAGAGAGGAAGAGAGAGGGATAGAGAGGTAGAAACATCAATGAGAGAGAAACTTCCATCAGCTGCCTCCTGCACACCTCCCACTGGGGATGTGCCCGCAACCAAGGTACATGCCCTTGACCGGAATCGAACCTGGCACCCTTCAGTCTTCAGGCCGACGCTCTATCCATTGAGCCACACTGGTTAGGGCTGATTTTTTTTAAAATATATATATTTTTTATTTCAGAGAAGCAAGAGAGAGAGAGAGAGAGAGAGAAACATCAATGAGGATAGAGAATCACTGATCGGCTGCCTCCTGCACGCCCCCCACTGGGGATCTAGCAACCTGGGCATGTGCCCTTGACCGGAATCGAACTTGGAACCCTGTAGTCCGTAGGCCGACGCTCTATCCACTGAGCCACACCGGCCAAGGCTGTCTCTCTCCCTTTCCCTTCCACTCTCTCCCTAAAAACCAATGGGAAAATATATCCTCGTGGATTAGCAACAACAAAAAAACACTTGCACCTTCATTGCTTCTATGTATCTCTGACCATGAGAGCATCCTTCCTCCGTGGCAGGCGTGCATCCTGGCTCTGAGCCGCCCCGTCTGTTCCGTGGACCGCTTCACGCATCCCTCTCCCGTGGTCTCCCCTGGCACGCTTCCCCGCTCCTGTAACGGTTCTCTGAGCCCGCACCGTGCCCTTTGCCCTCGCTAACCCCTGCAGCTCGAGGCAGGGTTCCAGGGCAGCTGGCGGTGCCAGGAACAGATGGATTCAGGAACCTACCCTCAGCCCGGCCGGCGTGGCTCCGTGGTTGAGCGTCGACCTGTGAACCAGGAGGTCACAAAGGTCAGGGCACATGCCCGGGTTGCGGGCTCCATCCCCAGTGTGGGGCGTGCAGGAGGCAGGCGATCCGGGATCCTCCCTCATCGTTGATGTTTCTGTCTCTCTCTCTCCCTCTCCCTTCCTCTCTGAAGTCAATAAAAATATATTTTAAAAGAAAACAATGGTGAGGAACCCCCGCTCAGAGCCACGGTTCTCTACCCTCCTGAGCGTCTCCGGCCTGGACTATCTCACGGGAAGAGGCACGTGGATTTAGATGTACAAGCTGCACATGATTTCTGTGGCATCCTGGCGCTCCGTGGCTCGTGGGTAACCCGCGTGTTTTCGGGGCACAGATGGGCGACCTTGACTGCCACATGGACCCTGCAAGGAGCCGGAACAAAGCAGATCATTTGCGGGGGTCGGAAGCGGGAGGTTTTCCAGAGGCATGTCTTTCTAAGCAGGTGACAGATCTTAGGAATCTGATTTGAAACCCACTTTCAATGACAATCCCAGATGGGAGGTGCTTTTTTTTTTTTTTTCAGAATCCAATTTTGGAAAAAATGCGTTTTGCTGGCTTTTTCCTGAACGGACTTGTTCAGACATGTTATAGTCTTTCAGGGCGAAGTGCTGGTGAGGTTTTAACCGTCCGCTGAGCCTCACGCCCTGCGGGGGGTTCCCTCTGGCTGCCGCTTGGACCGCCTGGAACTGGCAGGGACTCAGGCCTGGTGGAAAGTAGGGCTGGGACCACCGGCCCTACTGTGTGTGTCTGTGTTTCATGTTACACACGCTGGGACCACCGGCCCTACTGTGTGTGTTTCACGTTACACACGCTGGGACCACCGGCCCTACTGTGTGTGTTTAATGTTACACACGCTGGGACCACCGGCCCTACTGTGTGTGTTTAATGTTACACACGCTGGGACCACCGGCCCTACTGTGTGTGTTTGTGTTTCATGTTACACACGCTGGGACCACCGGCCCTACTGTGTGTGTTTCACGTTACACACGCTGGGACCACCGGCCCTACTGTGTGTGTTTCACGTTACACACGCTGGGACCACCGGCCCTACTGTGTGTGTTTAATGTTACACACGCTGGGACCACCGGCCCTACTGTGTGTGTTTCACGTTACACACGCTGGGACCACCGGCCCTACTGTGTGTGTTTCACGTTACACACGCTGGGACCACCGGCCCTACTGTGTGTGTTTCACGTTACACACGCTGGGACCACCGGCCCTACTGTGTGTGTTTAATGTTACACACGCTGGGACCACCGGCCCTACTGTGTGTGTTTCACGTTACACACGCTGGGACCACCGGCCCTACTGTGTGTGTTTAATGTTACACACGCTGGGACCACCGGCCCTACTGTGTGTGTTTCACGTTACACACGCTGGGACCACCGGCCCTACTGTGTGTGTTTCACGTTACACACGCTGGGACCACCGGCCCTACTGTGTGTGTTTCACGTTACACACGCTGAGACCACCGGCCCTTCTGTGTGTGTTTCATGTTGGTTTCGTGGAACCGGTGGCGTGGTAGAACCTGCGGAAGTGGCGAGAGGGAAAAGATGTTATGGTTTCCGGATGTGCCGTGTAACCAGATAATTGATTGGAGAAGAAGTCAGGGCTCAGTCCTGTGAGCGGGCAGCTCTTGTCTTCATTTTCTTCCCCTTGTCCGACATCTGCATCTTTACTGGGTCGGCATTGTCCTTCCGCTGTGCCTGGTCGACTGGTCCCGGTTCCCCCTCCTTCCCTGATACCACAGGCCCCGAGCCCGGCAGGTGTGGCTCAGTGGTTGAGCGTCGACCTATGAACCAGGAGGTCACAGTTCGATTCCCGGTCAGGGCACATGCCCAGTTGCCAGCTCGACCTCCAGTGTGGGACGTGCAGGAGGCAATTGATCCATGATTCTCTCTCATCATTGATGTTTCTCTCCCCCTGTCCCTTCCTTTCTGAAATCAATAAAAATATATATATAATATATTTTTTTTTAAAAAAATATATTTAAAAAAATAAAGAAAATAGAAAAATCAAACTTTTAAGACAAAACTCCATTAGAGGGTTTTTTTTTTTTTTTTTGTAGGGCTCTTCCCAGGGCATTTTCATGTAGTCGATGTATTAAAATAAACCACCCTATATGATAAAAGGCTAATATGCAAGTTGTCCCCTCGGAAGTTCAACCGACTGGGAGTTCGATCACCCGCTATGACATGCGCTGACCACCAGGGGGCAGCGCAGAATGAAGGAAGGCCCTGATTGCCGGCCAGGCCTAGGGACCCTACCCATGCACAAATTCCGTGCACCAGGCCTCTAGCAGAAACATAATATACTTGGGAAATGTTACTAGCCCACTCAACCTGCTCTTCCTCTCTCTCTCTTTCTCTCTCATCAATTACTAAAAAAAAATAAAAGAAGAAGAAAGAAAGGACATGAGCCTGGCTGGTGGGGCTCAGTGGTTGAGTGTTGACTTATGAACTAGGAGGTCAGGGTTCGATTCCCAGTCAAGGGCACGTGCCCGGGTTGCAGGCTCGATCCCCAGTGTGGGGCGTGCAGGAGGCAGCCGGTCGATGCTTCTCTCTCATCGCGGATGTTTCTGTCTCTCTCTCCCTCTCTCTGAAATCAACAAAAACATGTCTGAAATCCACACGTGACGAACTGACTGCGTTCTCCTCCCCGCACCCGTCTCCTGCAGGCTATGGCCACACGGTGCCCTTGTCGGACGGGGGCAAGGCCTTCTGCATCGTCTACTCCATCATCGGCATCCCCTTCACCCTGCTCTTCCTGACCGCCGTGGTCCAGCGCGTCACCATCCACGTGACGCGCCGGCCCGTGCTCTACGTGCACCTGCGCTGGGGCTTCTCCAAGCAGCTGGTGGCCCTGGCGCACGCCGTGCTGCTGGGCGTGGCCACCGTGTCCTGCTTCTTCTTCATCCCCGCCGCCGTGTTCTCCGTGCTGGAGGACGACTGGAACTTCCTGGAGTCCTTCTACTTCTGCTTCATCTCCCTGAGCACCATCGGCCTGGGCGACTATGTGCCGGGGGAGGGCTACAACCAGAAGTTCCGGGAGCTCTACAAGCTGGGCATCACCTGTGAGTACCCGGCGCCGGCGCCGCGCCCGCGGGACCCGGGGCGCCGGCCACGCTCCCCCTGCTCTGCCCACGGGCGGCCGTTCCTGGAGGCCCCGGTGGCGTTCTCATGGATACAGTTTCAGTTCGCCATCACTGTCTCGTCGGATCGGGGTTCCCCCTTCAGAATGCTTCATGTAAAAATTGTATTATTTCTTTTTATTTTTTAAAAATATTTTTTATTGATTTCAGAGAGGGAGAGAGAGATAGAAACATCGATGATGAGAGAGAATCATTGATCGGCGGTCTCCCGCACGCCCGCCACTGGGGATCGAGCCCGCAACCCAGGCATGTGCCCCCAGCCGGAATCGAACCTGGGACCCTTCAGTCCACAGGCTTATGCTCTATCCACTGAGCCAAGCCAGCCAGGGCTTGTATTATTTCTTTTTAAAAATATACACGGAGTGGCCAGATGATGATGATCTCTGAACGCATCATAATCTGGCCACTCAGTGTATATCCTATAGAATAAAAGGCTAATATGCAAGGAGTTCGACCAGCAGCAGGCTGGCCAACCACCCTATGTCCCCTCCCCGTGGCCAGGCTGGCCAGACCCCACCCATGCACAAATTCATGCACCGGACCTCTAATATATATATATATATATATATATATATATATATATATGTATATGTATATGTATATATATACATACACACACACACACACACTGAGGGGCCAGATTATTATGCGTTCAAAGCTCATAATAATCTGGCCACTCAGTGTATATATTTTTATTGATTTCAGAGAGGAAGGGAGAGGCAGAGAGAGAGAGAGAAACATCAATGAGATGTTTGGGCTCTCATGGATAAATTTTCACTTTCGCCACCACTATTTCATTGGATCAGGATTCCCTTCAGAAGGCTTTAGGTAAAAATCTTGTTATTTCTGAGAGTTATTTTTCCTGAGCACCTTAAACGTACAGATCAAGGCCCAGCTGGCATGGCTCGGTGGTTGAGCATCAACCTCTGAACCAGGAGGTCACAGTTTGATTCCCGGTCAGGGCACATGCCTGGGTTGCGGGCTCCATCCCCAGTGTGGGGCGTGCAGGAGGCAGCCGATCCATGATTCTCTCTCATCATTGATGTTTTCTGTCTCTCCCTCTCCCTTCCTCTCTGAAATCAATGAAAATGTAATTAAAAAAAAAAAGGTACAGGTCAATTTCTTACTCATAATAGGCATCATAAATTACAGTATAAAAATGTGCCACAGAATGTACTTGCAAACCAACTTTTAATTGAGACATGTTTCTCTGCCTTCTTACAGATATTAAGCTCAAGCAAACAAGTCTTAGGATTGCAGCCTGGTACAGTCAGCCAGGCTCTTTAATTCACCAGCAACATCTTAAAACAGTTGCTTATCTCATTGGCCATCTGGTTCTCCTTTGAAATGTAGACCGGGTTAACCATTTTCAGAATTTTATATGTGGAAAATAGGCACTCCATTTCAGGTGGCCAGAGACTGATCATTTTTAAACAGTTTTTACAAGTCCCCTACGATCCCCTGGGAAGCTGGGAAATCCAGTTTAGGAAACCGTGAGGTTGCATCAGGATGTCCGTGCACTTTTTCCTTTCTGCCTCATCAAGGACGTTGCCAGGCTCCAGCCCTGGCCACGGCTCTAGTCGGCAGGCAGCTGCCCCCACCTGGCCCTGGCTTGTCGGCCTAACCTGATACACCACGTGTCTGTTAGCGTTTCCATGAACTTACAGGCTCACCTAGGACACACGCTTCACTCATAAACCCCCAGCACTTTGAAAAGTGCATGGCTACCTTCTAAGTTCCGTAAATATGTACCGAGTAGTTACAAGGAGATTTCATACTAGAGGCCCGATGCACGAAGATTCGTGCAAGAATGGGCCTTCTTTTCCCCTGGCTGCTGGCACTGCCTTTGCTCTGGCCAGAGCTGCCTTTCTGCCTTCCCACGCTGCCCAGAGGCCCGGAGCAGCTGGGGTGGTGCGGAACGCCTGCTTTGTCGCCATGGCGACGATGCAAGCTTCCCACCCTGCCCCCGGGTGCTTGGCTGCTTTGTATGCAAATTAACCCACCATCTTTGTTAGATTGATTTGCATACTCACTCCATATTGGCTGGTGGGTGTCGTGAAGGTATGGTCAATTTGCATCTTGCTCTTTTATTAGTGTAGATTTCCTCTAGTGACCATAATTATTTTTATTTTATTTTACTTATTTTTTTAAAATATATTTTTATTGATTCCAGAGAGGAAGGGACAGGGGGAGACAGAGAGAAAGAGAGAGAGAGAGAGAGAGAGAGAGAGAGAGAGAGAGAGAGAAACATCAGTGATGAGAGAGGATCATTGATAAGCTGCCTCCTGCACGCCCCACACTGGAGATGGAGCCCACAACCCGGTCAGGCCTGTGCCCTGACTGGGAATCAAACCGTGACCTCCTGGTTCCTAGGTTGACGCTCAACCACTGAGCCACGCCGGCCAGGCTGGGTCCCCCTCTTTGAGCCCTGGGATTCCAGGTGTGCCTCGGAATTGGAACAGTGGCGACGGCTTGATTCACGAACAGACACTTGGTGTCCCGACTTGATCTGCCCGTGACCGGGTCCCACTGAGACATGGGTTTTCTCGTGCAGGTTACCTGCTGCTCGGCCTCGTGGCCATGCTGGTGGTGCTGGAAACCTTCTGCGAGCTGCACGAGCTGAAGAAGTTCCGGAAGATGTTCTACGTGAAGAAGGACAAGGACGAGGACCAGGTGCACATCATGGAGCACGACCAGCTGTCCTTCTCCTCCATCACGGACCAGGCGGCCGGCGGGAAGGAGGACCAGAAGCCGGACGAGCCCTTCGTGGGCCCGGAGCCGCCCGCCCTTGCCGACGGCCCCCCACAGCGCTGAGCGAGCGCGGGCCTGGTCCTCCCGCACCGGGCGGGGCGGGGCAGGGAGAGGCTTCGCTTTGTGCGTCTTTAGGAGAATGTAAAAGCCAAAACGATATTTTAACAAACGCCCGCTATTTGGAGACATTCGGTAACATTCGAAACCAAAGCAGAAATTGGAGCAAAGAAAGCTTTGGCTCCGGAGGGCTGTCTGGTATCTGAGGACGCGGGGTAGGTACCTGTCATTCATCCGAAACACAATGATCTGGACTGTCTAGTGGGGTGAGGACCCCTGTGGGTAGAAGCAGGTTTTCTACTTTTAATTGGGGGAGGCTACACTAATAAAAGAGTAAGATGCAAATTGACCGTACCTTCACGACGCCCACCAGCCAATCAGGAGTGAGTATGCAAATCAATCCAGCAAAGATGGCAGGTTAATTCGAAATCACTTAGCGGACGGCTCAATAGCAACCTTTATATATGGAAACGCAGACGAGAAGCCTAGAGATTTTGTTTTATAAATTTATGTGTATGGGTTTGCATGCGCCCGCCCGAAATGATTATTTTTGTAGAACCTAAGATGACCCTGTTATTTATAACGAATAGGTGCCCGTGAACTGTGTACATACCGGGTATCCATATGTTCCTACCCTGTACAGGGGGGTCCCGGTCGGCGGGTCTCAGCAAACCTCTTCCCCCGAGACTGTAGATACTGTTTCTTTGGATTTCTCTTTGTACGGAGGACTCGAGCGCGGCCGCAGTACGATAAGGGGGAGGACGCACAGGAGAGCGAAGGCCTGCGTCTTCCCCTGCAATAAAGGTGTCTGTCCTCTTGCAATAACTCGTGTGCTCTCAGGTGCCTTCGATGCTGGCGAGCGTTTCTCTGGAAGCGAACGGCCGTTAGAATGCGGTCTGTGACACAGGGGGAGGTGTTGGTTCCGAAAGTGCGCCGTGACCCACGGTCCCCTGGCACGAACACGCGGGACGTGACCACAGAGGCCCCACGTGACAACATCCTGTCAACTGAATCGGAGGCTTCACTTTTTTTAAAAAAGAATTTATTTTTATTGATTTCAGAGAGGAAGGAAGAGGGAGAGAGGGAAACATCAATGCTGAGAGAGAATGATGGATCGGCTGCCTCCTGCACGCCCCACACTGGGGATCGAGCCCACAACCCGGGCCTGTGCCCTGACCGGGAATCGAACCGTGACCTCCTGGTTCCTAGGTCGATGCTCAACCCCTGAGCCACGCCAGCCAGGCAACATAGATGACCTCTTGATTCACCAAAAAAGTGTGGGACGGTGTTTCCTAAGAACCTTGTTAAAATAAAAAGGCCCTGACCGGTTTGGCTCAGTGGATATAGAGCGTCGGCCTGCGGACTCAAGGGTCCCAGGTTCGATTCCGGTCAAGGGCATGTACCTTGGTTGCGGGCACATCCCCAGTGGAGGGGGGGGGGGTGCAGGAGGCGGCTGATCGATGTTTCTCTCTCATCGATGTTTCTAACTCTCTCTCCCTCTCCCTTCCTCTCTGTACAAAAATCAATAAAATATATTTAAATTTAAAAATAAAAATAAAAAGGTTTTCCTGCTGCTTCCTCATTGGAAAACTCTGTCTGGTTATTAGGATTCAGATGTTTCCCGGCTCCTGACCTGGTAGGAGGTGCTGGAAACAATGCAACAATTCAGGAACTGTCTCCTGTACACACACGCACACACACACACACACACACACACACACACGTGTGCGCACACACACAGCACTGGGCTCTCGGTGGGGGCTGGCGGGGTCCCCGGTGGGGCAGGAGGGCTGGACACAGGGCGGGGCCCTCCTTGAGGCCAGTGCACCCTGGATGCTCTCCCCCTACAGCCCCTCAACTAGGACCAGGTCCTGTGTCCTCCCTCCTCGGGGTGCCCGGAGCCTCCAGGAAGACCCGATGGAGAAACGGTGCCTTCCCAGTCTTAGGATGGGGTTTGTTTCCGCTTCGCTCAGTATGTTTTGCAGGACAGATACCAAGATAGAAGCGTGTACCTCCTCCGTAATGTTACCGAACCAATGCCCGCCCTCCGAGGTGCCAGGGCTCGGGGCCCAGGCCTGTTGGTTGGCTTGTGCTCCCTCTAGTGGCTTTCAAGAGCACAACACCCAAGTTCAGGCTGAAACAGGATAGCTGTGACTATTTTGCCCTGCCATGGTTTTCCTTAAAAGTTAGGGCTGGCGCTATGGAAACCAGCGTGGTGTTTCCTCAAAAAACCAAATGTGGAACTGCCATTGGACCCAGTGACCCCACGTCTAGGAATAGAGCCTAAGCAACCCGAAACACCAATCAGAAAGGATATCTGCACCCCTGTGTTCACAGCAGCACAATTACAATAGCTAAGATCTGGAAACGGCCCGAGTGCCCATCAGGAGACGGGTGGATAGGAAAGCTGTGGGACATGGACCCCGTGGAGTACTATGCAGCTGTGAAAAAGAAGGATCTGTTACCCTCTGAGACAGCATGGAGGGCCCTGGAGAGCATCATGCTGAGTGACATAAGCCAGTCAGAGAAAGACACGTATCCCATGATCTCACTCACATGTGGAATCTAATGAACAAAATAAACGGATGGACGGAGTGGATCCAGAGACATGGAGGCACGGAACAGAGTGCAAATCTGGGAGGGAAGGCGGGGAGGGTGAGCGGGTGGGAGGTAATCAACCAAGGACCTTTATGCACATATGCATAACCCGTGGGCACAGACCGTGGGGTGCTGAGGGCCTGGGACAGGGGATGGGGGTGGCCTGGAGGGGGTCAATGTGGGGAAAAAAGACATAAGTAATACTTTCAACAATAAAGATTTTTTAAAAAATAATAATAATAGCTCATATCTATTAAATACTGGCCTTGACCATGTCATAGGCCCTATTCTACGTATTTTACATGGATTGGCTCATTTATCGTCGCAACCATCTTATAAGGCCATCCCTCCACACAGAGGAGAGAACGGAGGCTCAGGAAGGTTCGAGACCGGCCCAGGGTCCGCGTGGCCTGAATGTGGCGAATCCGTGGGCCAGGCCTCTGTTCACTTCCGCCAGGACCTTCCCTGGGGTCCGGGCAGCGCGTCTGTGGGAGCAACGCGGAGAAGCTCGAGCTCATGCACCTTCCGTCGGTATTCGCACGCGCGGTTCTCAGAGAGGGTGCCCTAGGCCGGTGGTCGGCACACTCCTCCGTCCACAGAGCCAAATATCAAACAGCACAACGATGGACATTTCTTTGGAGAGCCACATTTTTTAAACGTAAGCTTCTTCTAACGCCACTTCTTCAACACAGACTCGCCCAGGCCGTGGTCTTTTGTGGAAGAGCCACACTCAAGGGGCCCAAGAGCCACGTGTGGCTTCGCGAGCCGTGGTTTGCTGACCACAGCCCTAGGCCCACTCTCCATTTACTGACTTCTTCTTTGATCTCTCTCCTCGGCGGGGTGTGTGTGTGTGTGTGTGTAATTTCCCTCCTAGGGATCGTGCCCATAGATTTACACCTAAATAGTTCATTATTTTTACATCCCGATGGCTCGTTGCTGGTATAGATAGGAAGTTGCTCGGCTTTTGTACATGAACCTGCAAGCTTGCTGTCATCCTTACTTGTTCCCGGCCAACTTTTAGTCCATCCTTCGAGGTTTTCTACGGAGATGGTGATGTCATCTGTAAACAAAGTGTGACTTCTCCCTTCCCGATAGAGACACTTTTACTCTCCTTTTCTCGTCTGACTGCAGTGGCTGGGGCTGGCGGCACCATGATGAAAAGGAGGGGTGAGAACAGACACCTTGCCTTGCCCCTGGCCTTAGCCAGGAAGCTCCTAGCTTCTCTCCATGACGATGTTCGAGTTTTGTCGCTGTCCCTGGTCCACGATTCATTCGAGAAAGTTCTCCTCTAGCCCTAGTTTAATGAAACGATATCATGTTAATATTAAAAAAGTCCAAAAAGCAGTGTGCACAGTTTGATTCTAATTTTGAGAAGAAAATACTCTACATTGGAAAAGCGCGTGGAAGGCTGGTAATTCAAAGTCGTCATGTTGGGCCGGAGAAGAGGTATTTTTTTTCTTCTTTACGTAGTTTTGTATTTCCTAACCTTGCCCTGATGAACCTCTTTGTATTTTTTTTTTTTTAACAACAGAACAATAACATTATGAAAAGCGATGATGTGTTCTGGAGAGCTGGCTTGCAGACAGAAAAATAAAACAAAGACTAATTTAGCCCAGCTCGTGTTGCTAGGTGGTTGAGTGTCTACCTGTGAACCAGGTCAGGGTTCGACTCCCCGGGTTGCGGGGTTGATCCCCAGGGCGTGCAGGAGGCAGTTGATCCATGATTCCCTCCCATCATTGATGTTCCTCTCTCTCTCTCCCTCTCCAATACAAATATATTAAAGAAGAAAAAAATGAAATAAACGGAACTGAACTGCTGAACCTGGAGCAGTAGGGCCTGACAGGTCTTGGCCGAGGGGAGGAGTCGCCAGGCGGAGGAGGTGCCTGGTGCCTCTCCGGGGGCCCAGTGCACGCCCCGGCCACGGGACGGGGCAGCAGCGCCCCCACCTGGCCCCGGCGTTGCTGGCTGGCGCGCACCCCCAGCTCAGGTGCCTCGAGAGCGCACCCCGCGCGCCGCGCTCTCCGGGGTCCGGGCGCCCGCGGGCCGTGCTGGGCGGCGGGAAGGTGCGGGCGAGGCGCCCGAGAGCGGCCCCCGACACCGCCGGGCTGCAGCGGGAGCCGGGCCGGAGCCGGGTGAGCCGCGCCCGCGCCGCGGAGGGCGGGGGGAGGCGCTGGGGAGGCGCGCGGCGCGGGCGCGGGCGCGCACAGGCGCGCGGGGCGGCGCGGACCCTCGCGGGCAGCGCGCCCTCCTCTCCCGGGTCCGCGGCTGCCGGCAGCTCCGCCCGCGGCCCCTCCGCCTCGACTCTGGGCGCCCGCGGCCGCACCGTGCCGCCGCCTATGGGGATCCGAGAGTTCCCCGGCGGCGCGCCCCGGGGCAAAGGCATCGCCACGTGAGTAGCGCCTGGAGCGGGCGCGCGCGGGCGGGCGGACGGGCGGCCCTGGGTCAGCGGGGGTGCCGGGCGGTGGGGGGCTCGGGGGAAGGGGTTGGCGCTGCCCGGGAAGTTCCCGACGGCCTGTCCCCTCGCCACTCGCCCCCGCCCGCCTTGCCCCAGGCGCCCAGGACCGGGCACCGGCGACGGGACCCGACGCCGCCGCTGCCGCCGAGGCTGCCGGGGAGCTGGGTGGGCGGCGAGCGGGGAGGGGGAGCGCGGCTTGGCGGCGGCACCTGCCCCTGGAGGCCAGACCGCGCCCCTGCTCGGCCTCAGGTCCATCCTCACCGACCACCATCCCCCCTTCCCCCTATCTCTCCCGCGCACCTGCCTGGCCGCAGTGGCATGAGGAGGTCCCCGGACGTCAGCCCGCGGAGACTGTCGGACATCAGCCCGCAGCTCCGGCAGCTCAAGTACCTGGTGGTGGACGAGGCCATCAAGGAGGACCTCAGGTGGTCGCGCTCCGTGGAGGACCTCACCGGCGGGCCCGCGGGGCTCACGTCCATCGAGGAGCGCATCCTGCGCATCACCGGCTACTACGGCTACCAGCCCTGGGCGGCGAGCTGCAAAAGTAAGGCCCGCACCTCCCGTCCCCCCTCCCCGCCGCTGCGCCTCGCCCGCCGGGGTCCCCTCGCCGTCCTGGGAGCGCGCGCAGCCGTGCGCCTGGCCGCCCTCCCTCCTGCGCCCTGACCGCGGGCAGGGACCCAGGTTAGCAACTTTTAGGGAGAGGCCTGGAGGTGGGTGTCCTCCGGGACCTGGGGGAATTTCTGATCCATTCTCTTACACTCCAGACCCCCTCCCCCCAGTCCCCTCCCTCCTTCCTCGCACACCCCCCTGTACCATCCCTTGCCGGTGAGGGGTCCCTGTGGGAGACATTGGGGAGCGAGGCTTCCCTGTGGATCTGAAGGTGTTGTTACTCGCCAGAGTGGGGCTCAGCTCCAGACTGCACCCTCAGCTGGCCTGGATTTTAACCCTTCCCGTTCCTCCAGGCCCGGATGGAGGACCATTCTCGGGCCTTCATTTAAGCTCACTCACTCCCTTTGCATCACATGTCGATCCGTCCTCCGTGGAGGCCTGGGTTTGGACCCTCGTAGGTCTGGTAGAGACACCTGGCTGGTGTCAGGTGGAGCCGCCGGGCCCGGCCGATGGCTTTGACGGTGTGGTGATCCATGGTGCAGGCGGTACCTGCGTGGTGGGGACGCGTAGGGGGGACGGTTCTTTCTCTGGGTTTGGTAGGGAGAAGGTGACCACCACCCGCTCGGGGTACCCCTGACTGTAAACCCCACGGAGGTGGTCTCATCCCGACAGTTTGTTTCCTGACCCCCCCCCCCCCCCCCAAGAGGCTGGCAGTGACCCCCGGAGTCCGTGGGAGGCGTGCGTGACACTCTGTTCCGTTTGCCATACAGGCTCGCGGCTTCATGAACCCGAGACATGTTTCAACCCTCGGTTGCTTGACATTGGGACATAGTTTGTTGGTCCTCAGGGGGGAAGAAATCCAGCTTTCGTCAATTAATCACAGTCCGTGCTAAAAATAACATCTACTTTTAGTGTGTGTGTGTGTTTTGTTTTGTTTTCTCCTAAAACCCCCGGTTTCAAATCAAAGGTCAGTGGCGTGCGCTCGGCCAGCGGGTTCCGTTTCAGTCCTTTGCAAGGAAGCAACGTGGGATTCCCGTGTTTTCTTCGCGTGCCCTTGTTTGGTTCTGAAGGACGGGGTGCGATGGCGTTGAACTCTGTCCAGAGGTTGCCCGGGTCTCCTCCCACCTCCCGGGTCGGCTGGCTAAGAACTGTAGCTGGCGGGACGCTGGCGGTGGGTTCCAGAAGGAAGACACAGGACCGCGCGTCCCCTTTCCACCTGGAGAGCCCTGGGCGTAGGGCCCCAGGAAGGGAAGCCCGGAGGTCATGCGAAGGTCGGTCATGGTCATTCCGTCTGTGACCTTGGGGAGCTTCCGGCAGTGTTGGCTACAGGCGTTTTTTTTACCATTAAGACAGGGGACTATATTGCCCGGGCGGCGTGGCTCCGGGGTTGAGCGTCGACCTAGGAACCAGGAGGTCACGGTTCGATTCCCGGTCAGGGCACATGCCCGGGTTGCGGGCTCCATCCCCAATGAGGGGCGTGTAGGAGGCAGCCGATCCATGATTCTCTCTCATCATGGATGTTTCTGTCTCTCTCTCCTTCTCCCTTTCTCTCTGAAATCGATTAAAAAAAAAAAGACAGGAAAGCCCATGTGGATCGATACTAGCAGACAAGGCTACAGGGAGCAGAGGGCCATGAATAAAATCAGCTCACCCCCCTCTCTCCTCCCATGAAGATCCTTCTCCTTCTCCCACGCCATTTCCTTTTTACTAACGTGCTTTTTCGGTGACAATTGACATTTTGACGAATCAATTGGATTTTTTTAAGTTGAAATTTAGAGAAGCGAATGTTTCATGAATACAGCCCAAGACCTTTTAGAGCATTACTTGAGCTGTTTTGAAGAGAAAAAAATAAATCATAAAAGAGTCTTATTTATACACTGAAATCAGCGAAGTCTTGTGCTGGTTGCTTAATCATCACGCTCAGCAAACTGGGGGACAGGCTCACAAAATAACTTATTCCCGCGGTCTCTTTCCCGACCTCCTGGGTCAGGAGAAAATTGAGTTTCCTGCCCTAATTGCAGCGCCTGGAGAGGCCTGGACAGGGCGGCACCTGATCAGTTGTTTCGGTCAACGAGGGTGACAAGCTCTTGCGCAGCTATCTAGGACGTGGGAACACAGCCGGCTCGCGTGCGTGCGGCTTGAGGTGACCTTGACCTTGACCTTGACAGCGTTGGGAGATGGCACGAGAGAGAAGCGATTGCCCTGCGGGAGGCTCAAGGGCGTGGGGGCCCCTGTGGCGTCTCGGAGCCGTTGTCTGGCTGACAGATGTTTTCTGTGACATTCAGCGTGCCTCCTGCCCGTCGTGTCTCGTCCGCGGCGCGGGACGGGGTGGAATTCTCTTAGGAGGTTATTTTTATTAACCTTCTCCGCCATCCACTCCGTAGCCATGTAGAGTTTTAAAAATTTGGCTCTGTCCTCCAAGTTTGATTCCCGAGGGTGGGAAGAAAGACGTTTCTTCATGAATGCCGACTTGGCTTCCTTATTTTTCTCTTTACAAGTCGCGTCTGCCTATTTCCAATGAACGTATATGAAGATGTTTTCTTCCTTTTTTAAAAAAAATTATTTTTTTATTGATTTCAGAGAGAGGAAGGAAGAGGGAGAGATAGAGACATCAATGATAAGAGAGAATCATGAATCGGCTGCCTCCTGCACACCCCCTACTGAGGACTGAACCCACATCCAGGGCTTGTGCCCTGACCAGGAATCTAACCATGACCTCCTGGTTCATAGGTCGGCGCTCAACCACTGAGCCACGCATGCAGGGGAGTTTAAGAAACACTTTTCATGGGAAAGTGCATCGTGCTGGCGTGTGACACGTAGGAAGGACCTGAGATCCCTTCTCTATCCATTTTTTTAAAATTTTTTTTATTGATTTCAGAGTGGAAGGGAGAGAGAGAGGGAGAAACATCAATGGTGAGAGAATCATTGATTGGCTGCCTCCTGCACGCCCCCTACTGGGCAGGGAGGGGATCGAGCCTGCAACCTGGGCACGTGCCCTTGGTCACAGTCGAACCCGGGACTCCCTCAGTCCACGGGCGGACGCTCTCTCCACCGAGCCAGACCGGCTAGGGCCTCTGTACATTTTTAAACAACGCATTGGCCAGTGAGCTAGGTGAAGACCATTTAAAGGCCGCAACCCGGAACAAGAGAACACGAGCTTATCCAGACTCTTTTGCTTTAAGTCCGCCTTCTCTTTTGGGACATATTTAACGTAAAAAAAAAAATCTCCGGTAGGTTTCTCTGCTTGTATTCCGTGGGCGTGTCTTCCAAGTTACCGGTAACGGAAATGTACCGCAGTAGGATCTGTCCCGGAACACTAGGAAAACGGGGTCCTGGTACACCTGTCGCTATGTCTGTTCTACCTCTAAGTCCCATCGGACCTGGCGATGCCCTCAGAATCCGTCCAGGGATTTCACTGGGGTGCCTGGAAGGTGGAGACAGGAACACTTCCCAACGAGACCCTGTTCCCCCCCCCCCCGAACCCCCACCCCCTCCGGAGAAACCCGGGGGCCAGGCGGGGGCTTCAGAAAAATCACTGCGTGCTCACGAATGCGTTCATTTGTAGATGGCACAGCCATCCATCCACCCGTCCGTCCATCCGCAGACGGTGCACTGCGTCCAGGGGGCAGTACATGGAGTCACTTCTAAGTACACGGTACATTCCTGTTTCCTGGAAAACGGCACAGCGGGAGGCGAGGCGGACAGGTGCCATCCCACCTGTCTCAGCCGTGCGCACGTGTTCTCGCTGGACGAAACAGCTTGGCCTGTCTTGGACCCCCTCCCGCTGACCTCATGACCCTGGCCACCCATTGCGTCATGACTGCGTGTAGGGCACCACCCACGGGTCGTGAGCAGCAGGCTAAGGGGTGGGGCCCCCTGGCAACTTCTCTTTCTCTCCCTTTAAGAAAACTCGAGCTCAGCCCGGCCGGCGGGGCTCCGTGGTTGAGCATCGGCCTAGGAACCAGGAGGTCAGGGTTCGATTCCCGGTCAGGGCACATGCCTGGGTTGCGGGCTCCATCCCCAGGGAGGGGGGGGCAGGCAGGAGGCAGCCAATCCATGATTCTCTCTCATCTTTGTTGTTTCCATCTCGCTCTCCCTCTCCTTCCTCTCTGAAATAAAAAATATATGTATATATATATATTTTTTTAAAAAATCAACAAAACCCCCAATTGCTTAAACCATTGGTTATTGGAGACTGACTCAACCCCCAGCCTTCTTCCGCTCCCTGGAGGGGGATGTGGGACGGAAAGTTCCAACCTCTCCTTACAGTTGCTGCCACGGCAACCAGCCCCCGCCTCCGGGCTTCCTGCAAGCCAGGTCCTTAGTACAAACTCAGGTGCGGTGGGCAGGAGCCCCCATCCCCCTCGTGGCTCTCGTCAGGAAACGCCCAGGGTTTGAGGGGCTCTGGGCCAGAAATGCGGATGAGAACGAAATATATATTCCTTTCCCTTTTTTAAAAAAAACACACAAAACCTTTTAATCGAATTTATTGGGGAGACGTTGGTTCCTAAAAGGACATAGGTTTCCAGGTGTCCGACTCTACAACCTTTAACCTGTAAACCGTATGGCGTGTTCACCCCGCCACGTCACGTCCCCATGTGAGGCTCCATCGGAACACAGCTCCCGCCTAAGAACATCCTTCAGGAAAGCCATTGAGGTTCCCATCACACGGGGTGTCGCCAGGAAGGGGTGGGGCCGGGACCCTCCGTCAGCGATGCCCCGCCCCCTTCAGAAGTCAGCTGGGAGCCCTAACCGGTGTGGCTCAGTGGATAGAGCGTCGGCCTGCGGACTGAAGGGTCCCGGGTTCGATTCCGGTCAAGGGCAGGTACCTTGGTTGCGGGCACGTCCCCAGTAGGGGGTGTGCAGGAGGCAGCTGATGGATGTTTCTCTCTCATCAATGTTTCTGACTCTCTATCCCTTCCCCTTCCTCTCTGTAGAAAATCAGTAAAATATATATTTTTAATATATTTCTTTATTGATTTCAGAGAGGAAGGAAGAGGTAGAGAGAGAGATAGAAACATCAATGATAAGAGAGGATCATTGAATGGCTGCCTCCTGCATGCCCCCTACTGGGGATCGAGCCCGCAACCCAGGCATGTGCCCTTGGCCAGAATCGAACCTGTGCAGGCCGATGCGCAGGCCGATGCTCTATCCACTGAGCCAAACTGGCCAGGGCAAAATATATATTTTTTAAAAAAACACTTAAAAATAAAGAAATCAGCTGGGAAAAGAGAGTGACCGGGAGAAGGTGGGACAAGGACTCTGAGACCACCGAAGGGCCTCTGTGGCCAGCCTGCGTCTCCCTTTACCTGGCCACGGAGGCGGTACTATAAGCAGCTCCGTCTCTGAGCATCCTCTGTCGCGGGGCTGGCCACAGGCCCTCGTTGTGGGCGATGAAATACACACGAAGGGCCTGGGAGCGGAGAGTCTCTTACTGCACAGATGGGAGAAGCCTCCTGGAGAGAAAGTTCTGGGTTATCCCCGTCCCCCTCCGCCCTGCCCAGATCCGGACACGGTGCCACAGCCGTCAGCGTGAGGATGGGAACTCGCCGACCCGCTGGCAGGGCAGGGCGGTGGGAGCAGTCTGGGTCTGTGCTGGCGTGTCCCAGCCTCATGGGCCCGGGTGGGATCGTGTGTGTGTGCGTGTGTGTGTGTGTGTGTGTGTGTGTGCGTGTGTGTGCGTGCGTGTTTCCAGCCAGCGCCGGCTGGCTCTCTGTGATTTGCACCTGAACTCATTTGTAACCGGGGCAGCTCTCCAATTCCGAGTTGCAGAAAGAACGATTGAAATTCAATCAAGCGGGCCTTTCTATTGATCGGAGTAGACTTCTTTTCACCCACGGAATAGGCTTCCTTTCTCTTTTTCCTGGGAGCGGCTCTCCCTCCGTGCCACCCCCACTCGAGGCCCCCGTTTGATGGATGTCCCCGCCAGCCATCGGCGAGTCAGACCCTGCGGTCACCTTGGTTCGTCCTCCGGCCTCCCGCGCACCTCGCGGCCAGACGCCGGGCGGGTCCTGTCTCGTCACATTCCTGGGATCGTGGTCCCAAGTTAGACAAACGGCGGTGGCACGTGTGTGAAGAGCGAGATCTTATGTTCATGTCACCCTTCCCCCCCTTTCCTGCTCCTCCTTGGTTAAGGCTCTTTTTTAAAAAAATATATATTTTTGTATTGATTTCAGAGAGGAAGGGAGAGGGAGAGAAACATCCCTGATGAGAGAGAATCCTTCATCGGCTGCCTCCTGCACGCCCCACACTGGGGATCGAGCCCGCAACCCGGGCATGTGCCCTGACCGGGAATCGAACCCGGGACCTCTTGGTTCATGCGTCGACGCTCAACCAATGAGCTATACCAGCCGGTTCCTCACTCTTGTTGCTTTAGCACTAGCAAGAGGGAGTGGTAGAGACGCAGTAGGCATGTAGTAAGTTTATTGAATGAATGAACGAATGAATGAACGAACGAACGAGCCCATTCATATCTGGAAGGCCTGTTTAGTGAGGGCCATACGGCGATCACAAGGATTCCGGTGGGACACACTCCTGTAAGTTTAAACCAGGTGACATCTGAGGTCCTTTGCAACGCAAAGGCTTTATGCATCTTGGCCAAGGAAGGGGAGAGTGTCCAGGCCAGAGCGAGAGGATGGGTTGCAGTTGGGAGGGATCAGGCCTGCAGAGGAGGGCAGTTAGGGGCAATGAGAAGATGCATGCGGAAGTATTTTTAAAAATTACGGAATAGAAAAAACAAAATGTTGCCCTAGCTGGCTTGGCTCAGTGGACAGAGCGTCGGACTGCGGACTGAAGGTTCCCAGGTTCGATTCTGGCCAAGGGCACAGGCCTGGGTCGCGGGCTCGATCCCCAGTGTGGGGCGTGCAGGAGGCAGCCAATCCAGTGATTCTCTCTCATCATTGATGTTTATATCTCTCTCTCCTTCTCCCTTTCTCTCTGAAATAAATAAAGAAATATATATTTTACAAAAAAAACAACACAAAAAAACCCCCCAAAATGTTGCTATGCTGTCGATATCCCAGTCGGCCGCTGTGCCACAGGACTGAAATCCCAGAATGTCTGGAGGGGAGAGAGTTAAACATTAGTCCCGAGTTTACAGAATCTAAAGGAACAAGCCACGGTCTTTTAACCTCACTTACGTTTGACTTGACCTCTGAATACTCGGCAAGCACACGAGCTGCCGCCCCAAGCTTTACCCTTTTTTTCCACGGTAGGAACTAGAAGCACATTTCAGACAGCTGTGCATAAATTTTCTTTTTATCTCTGAACTGTGGATACGATCAGCTACCTCCAAAATGGACGAAAACAACGAAGAAAACACTTCTTGCTTCCTGAAGAGTGGATTGCTTTCCATTCGCCACTCATCCCTGGCCCGCTGTTATAGAATCAGACTGCTTTGGCTCGATCAGAGCGGCTCAGGAATTGAGCATCGACCTAACGAATCAGAAGGCCCCGGGTTCGATTCCCTGGTCAGGGCACATGCTCGGGGTTGCGGGCTCGATCCCCAGGGTGGGGTGTGTGCAGGAGGCAGCCGATCCGTGATTCTCATCATGGAGGTTTCTATCGCTCTCCCTCTCCCTTCCTTGCTGAAATACATAAAAATGTATATTCTAAAAACAAAAACAAAAACAGATTGTACTCATTCGAATAGCTGGCGGAATCGTTTTTGCATGGACTTTGCACGTGTGGCTGAGTCTGAACCTCGTCCTCATTTTCTAAATCACCCAATCTGTTTCTAAATATAAAGTCCATTTATTGAATAAAACACTTTTCAGACAGCTGTGCATAAATGTGTGTGTCCGGTGGCCCTGCGAGACGGTGGCCGATCGCCGACGTAGGTCTGACTGAGCAGCTTAGTGTGGTCGGTGTGGGTCGCGCACGGACCGGTTGGACGCCAGACATTTCAGAGTACGTAAGCCCTTTTGTCCTCAGCGGCTGCGGCTGCAGAGGAGGTGGAAACGCAGTGAGCGTGCATCATGGAAATCTCCCCCCGGGGGCCGTTCCATTTGCTCTGGGCCCAGGGGAGAGGTTTCACGGGGGAGCAGGGAGTCGGGAGGGCTGGCCGCAAACAGTCTTAAAGGGGGAGAAAGATATAATTTTTATTTTTCCAGTAACAAGTCACCCTGGGAAACGAATAGCAAAAAAGCACCAGATTGCAAAAAAGGTCATGTGCTTGCCGTGTGGGCATGACACAGCACCACCTGAGCAGTTAGGGGTGACCATGCCTGCAGAGGAGGGCAGTTAGGGGTGACCAGGCCTGCAGAGGAGGGCAGTTAGAGGCAATCAGGCCAGCAGGGGAGCAGTTAGGCATCCATCAGGCTGGCAGGCAGGAGCGGTTAGGGGGTGATCAGGCAGGCAGGTAGGCGAGCGGTTGGGAGCCAGCAGTCCTGGATTGTGAGAGGGATGTCCCAGATGGGAGAGGGTGCAGGCTGGGCGGAGGGACACCTCCCCCCATGCACGAATTTCATGCACCAGGCCTCTAGTGTGTGTGTGTGTGTGTGTGTATGTACACACACACACACACACACACAGAAAGATGTTATCTTCACGCATTCTGTCCTGTAAGGATGCAGTCCGGTTGCGAGAGGGACTTGGCCTGGCCCGGCGAGCCAGGAAAACCCGGAGCAGAAGCAGGAGGTGACGGAGAACCGGTGTGAGGGGGACAGGCAGACATGCTCCTGACAAAAGCACCTTCGAGCCAACAGAAGTAACGCTCGTTCCTTTTGCCACCTGGCCGGCGATTGCACTTGGGACCCCGGGACCTAGGGGAGGGTCTGAGGGGACCCTTTCCTTCGGGACAGATTTGGGTTCGTGACTATCCCTCCGGCAGGGGGCACGTTTGAAAAGGGGGCCATTTCACAACACCTCTGCAGCCTGATTGCGCCCGCTCAGGGCCCCTCCGTGCGAAGCAGGCTCCGAGGGCGTAGGCGCGAGCGCCTCGGACTTCCCGCCCTCTCCTTCTGAGCGTCCCTCCCTCGCCCACAGCCAGAGCTGCTCCCAGCCTGCCCTGCCTCCCCCGCCGCGTCACGGATGCTCCGCCTCCGAGGTTGCTGACCTCAGTGGTGCTCTAGAAACCTCCCCCATCAGCAGGATTCGATGAGCCCGTGGCCAGGACCCACAGCTTCCAGTGAAAGGGGGCACCCCGCTGGTTTCCCCGGGTCCTAAGCAAGAAATTAGGCGCTCTCTTCGCAACTGAAATTTCAGGAGCCAAGGAAGGAGCCCCGGGGGGATGGATGAGCCCAATCTCTGTGGGTCTCCTTGAGATGTGGGGCCCGGCGGGCGTGGCTCCGTGGCTGAGCGTCGACCTAGGAACCAGGAGGTCACGGTTCGATTCCCGATCGGGGCACATGCCTGGGTTGCGGGCTCAATCCCCAGTAGGGGGCGTGCAGGAGGCAGCCGATCCATGATTCTCTCTCCTCATTGATGTTTCTATCTCTCTCTCTCTCCCTTCCTCTCTGAAATCAATACGAACTTGAATTTTAAAAAATAAAAAAGAAAGAAAGCCTTTTTCAATCTGACACATCCCGGATGTTTCCCTATGCAAATAGCCCTTGTTGCCTGACCCTGGAGATGTAGGGCTAAGAGGTTTTGGAGAGGTCTCCTACCCTAAGGCCCTCGCGCTGCAGGTAAAGACATGGGGACCCAGGCCCCGAGGTGACGTGTCCAGGATCGCGTCGGAGACCAGCGTGAAGTCTAGTCCGGTTTATTCTCCACGTCACCCCGTCTCCCGCAGCCTCGGCTGGGGCGCGGGCCCGGGTCCGTCGGCCCCGGGGATGCGGCATCTGCTCTCGGCCCAGCCGGAGGCTGCGGGGAGGATTAGCGGTTGTGCTAAAACCCGGGTCCGTAATTGAACCTCCGGGGAGTACATCTGATTCACGGCCCAGCCTGCCGCTCCAGTGAATCAGAGGGAGCCGTTCAGAGCGAATTCACGGTGAGAAAGGCTGTCGGTTGCCTGGTTACCAGAGCGACAAACACAGAGTGATTTGTGTTGTGTGTGTGCCGTGGGGAAGGTTGCCTCATTGTCACGGTCAAGGCTGAGGCGTGCAGGTCAAGGCCATCTCTCTCAGGCAGACGGGAGACGGGTCGCTTTGGGCCGATGGTCTCACCGCAGTGTCGGCTCCGGCGCACCCCGTGCAGCGAGCGGCCCGGGGGATGGCGCCTGGCCGGTTAGAAGGTCACCCCGTACATCCCAAGGTTGCGGGTTTGATTCCTGGTCAGGGCACGCACCTCAGTAGCCGTTCGATCCCCGATCAGGGCACGTACAGGAGGCAACTGACCGATGTTCCTCTCTCACATCCAGGTTCCTCTCTCTGTCTCTCTCCCGCTCCCTCTCTCTCTCTCTCTCAAAACAAAATCAATAAAAACAATTCTCGGTGGGGTATTAAAAGTGATGATGATGATTCCCTAACCGGTTTGCTCAGTGGATAGAGCATCGGCCTGTGGACTGTAAGGTCCCAGGTTCGATTCCGGTCAAGGGCATGTACCTTGGTTGCAGGCACATCCCCAGTGGGGGGTGTGCAGGAGGCAGCTGCTCGATGTCTCTCTCTCATCGATGTTTCTGACTCTCTATCCCTCTTCCTTCCTCTCTGTAAAAAATCAATAAAATATATATTTTTAAAAATGGTGATGACGAGGAGGAGGAGGAGGAGGGTCGATCGCCGTTCCTGAGCCCTTACTGGGCACCATGCACGGTGCCAGGTGCAGGGTTCCCGCCGCTTCATCAGAACATTATCAGTCGGACATTCCTGTCGCCCCCATTTTACCTAGAAAACGGAGGGTGCCCGGCCGGTGTGGCTCGGTGGTTGAGCGTCGACCTCTGCGCCGGAGGTCGTGTTCCATTCCCGGTCTCAAACACGGCCGACGTGAGAGATCCGTTAACAAGGAAGGAATCGGCGAATGGAAATGTGCGGAGACGGTTCCCCCCTTTTAAAGCGGCATCCCTTTATTTCGGGGACAGTGCCTCTGCCTCGCTCGCCATGGGGCAGTGTTGCTAACAAAGCCCCCCGGTTTATAACATCGCAAAATCCGTCCATCTTCATCGCCAAAAAAAAAAAAAAAAAAAAAGCTCTAATCTCTCGGGGACAGGGGTATGAGAGAT